>NC_045702.1:79007538-79097005 GCF_009834535.1 Camelus ferus | reverse complement strand
CCTTATATCCTCCTCCGTTAATAGATATCATCAGACTCATTGTCCTTGGGCTCTGCTCTCCAGAAACCCACCAGTGACCACCAAGTGGTTTCTGCGACATCTGATGGTGCCTCCAAACTCCTCCAAACTCTGCGATTCCAAGATGCTCATTTTCCCTATTTCCCCACCTCTCTGGTGGTTCCTTCTCTGTCACCTCTACTAACCTTTCTTGTTTCTTCCAGCGAGTACTGGAGTGGGGCATGGGGCAGGGCAACACCGATCTCCACCCCTTGGTTTGTATTCCACTGTCCAGAGAAGGTTTCCTTGGAGTGTCTGACTGTGGCTTCCCAGTCCACACGTTCATGTCTTCATTAAATATCTGTCAAGCCCTTGCTACGTGTCAGCAACTGTGCACAGGACCACGTTGACTAAGACCTTGTGCTTGAGGAACTGCTCTGGAGACCCGGCTGCGGCACCCCAGGGAGGGGTCCCCTTCTTCAGAACCCTGGGCTTGGAAACATGGGAGCTCGCCTCTGCGATATATTTTCCAGATTACAAACACCTGCCTTTGTTTCTTCCCTCAAAATATTGTGCTACTGTGCACTTTCATCCCTGCTACCGATCTGGGAGTGGTCCTCACCCCTGCCTAGGAAGACCCTTCTGATGCTCAATGTCCCACTGTCTCCCTACTTCCCTTCCTCCTAGTTTATCCCCCACCCCCCATTTTACCTACACTGATGTCAGTGTTAGCACCACTCCCCTCTTGGTTGGTCTCTCTCTCTCTCACACACACACACACACACACACAAATGATGAACTCCATTGTATGACATACCGAATCCCCTTTCAAAGCCCCCCACGTCTTCACCAATATTTGTCTTCAGAGGAGTCTCTTCACTGTCCCATCTCACCCTCCATTGCACCTCTCTGCTTTGCTCACCCCCTTATGCAACCTCCCTCTCCGGAATGCCCACCCCTCTCCTGTCTGCCTCTGTATCCCCCCTTTCCCTCAAGGCACAGCTGAAGTCTCACCTCCTCAGCGCAGCTTTCCCCACCAGTTCACGCCTCTGTCCACACCCACTCGGCTTATTGAATTTAGCGTAAAAATAATATCATAACCTTTTGTTTCCCTAACTAACCAATAAACTCTCTCCCAGCCTTCTCTGTATCCTGAATCTGTTCTAGGACCTTATATACAAGTGCACCAAGCAAAGGAACACGAGACTGAGCGATTGATTAATTCAGGGAAGTCCTGAAACTCCAACCCCTAATCTGAAATTAAACTTAAGAAGAAACTATAGAATGCTCTTGCAGTAACTGGAGAAGGGAACGTTTTCTTAAACCAGACTTCAAAGTACCCAAAGTGTATGGCCAAACAAAAATCTGCCTACAAAATTTTGAATTCCCAATTAAGGAAAGGTACTTGAGACAGAATTAGTCGACCGATGATAGATTTGCTGAGGGTATTTGTACCAGGCAAAACTCACAAAGGATAAATATCTAAAATACAGAAACTCATTCAGGTCAACACAAAACTAATGATAATAATTAGTATAATCATAATTTAATTTTAATAGTTTAATTATGTTTACGTTATTTTATTTATCTTTATGTTTATGATATTAATAAATTACTGTAAATAGTAATAAGTATAATAATATGCTTGGTATTATATAATATATAGTGTAATGATATATAGTATAATAATAACTAGCATTTATTGCATGTCTGTTATTTACCAGACACCCCCCTAAGTGTTTTGCATATATTCATTCATTTCACTTTCACTAACCTATAAGCACTTGCTGCTTTTACTTTTTGCAGTTGGGTGATATGAAGAAACTCACTTAAGGTCACACAGCCAATAAACGGCAGAGCCAGGCAACCGCCCAGGCAGCCTGGCTCTAACATATGCTTTAACCCTCTCCTACCGAACCTCCTTTTTGCTATATCTGAGACTCAAAGAGGCAAGTCTCTGAAGGAGACATCAGTGGATACCAGGCACAAAAAGAGACCTTCAGCTTCCTAACAATCTGACCAGAGCCACTAATCTCATAGACTAATGAGATACTGCTTGGTAGCCAACAGGCTGGTAAAAATTAAAATGTCAGGTTACACAGCACTGGCGGTATTTAGTGAACATATGCAGGTGTATTTCCTGTGACCAGCAGCCCGGATTACATTCGCAGGGAATTGCTTAGGTGGTGCGGCAGCAGGTGTCAGTCAGAGCGTAGCCGGTGACGGCCAGGAGGGGGCAGCAGTGGGAGTGCCCGTCGCCGGGGGATGGACGCAAACAGCTCAGTGGCTGCGGACGAGCATAGAGGAGCAGGAACCAGGTGAGCTGACGGATGTACAGACATAGGTGATAAGCTGGGGATGCCATTTATATCAATGCAAAAATACATTCTTCACAAACCGCGCTCTAGTCTTGACAGATACATAAGCTTGAAGGACACACATCACACATAATAGATCGAGCATTCATGACGGGACTGGAATCGGGAATAAAAGAGGAAAAAAGAATAAAATAAATATCAAATATGTAAAACCATGTAGTAAACTGGCACAAGTTAAGGATGATACTGCGCTAGAAACTGAAAACTATGAACCCCCCAAAATGAGAAGTAAGATTAAAAAATTCAGCAAAAACAAAAAGAAAGCAAAATCTATGTACCATGGAGACACTCAGAGAATGCTGATTCCAGGACAAGCCATCCAAATCTTGCATTTGAGCTTTGTGACTTAATTCTCAACAACCCATCTCCCCTCAATCTCAAGAGTGGTTTCAACTGATAAGTTAAGATCAGGGTAACCCAAAGGGCATTTGTTCATTTTCTTCAGTGGTTGTAGAAAACACAGCTTTTTCCTTCTTTATGGGAAATTCGTGCACACTGGCTGGTACTGGCCATTGTGCATTGGTCCTGAAAGCTGGCCTCACCCTCAAGGCAAAGCTCTTCTCCAAGACAATTAAAGCAAACCCAGAATGAGTACGTTTCCACGTTTAAAGAAACTGTATTCAGGCATCACTACAAGCCCTGGGGAGCTCAGGGACACAAAGATGAGAGAAGGCATGAGAATCTCGTTTTCAGCCAAGACGTCTTCCAAACCAGAGGCAGCTACCATGTCCCTCAGGCATAGTAAGTATGTTGTTGATCATCCTAGTGATTTTTAAAAACCATGTGACATTAAGATATTTAAAAATTATAAATAAAGTTACAGCATAGTGGAAGTGGTACAGACAGATGGCAAGTTCTGAATCTCCGCAAGAGAATTCTATTTTGCATGCATATTTGGACTTACTAAAGGTCTTCTCTTTTATTTTCCAGACAGAGGCAGAACCAGTTACCTGTAAGAATCAGCACAATGTAGCTTTTCGTATCTACTGTAATTGTATACATGTACCAGTGTGTGCACTGTGTGTGTAAGCCTGTGCACAGTGGGCTCTCTCCGAGCCTCAGTGCTTACATCTTTTCTAGGTAAGGTACTTGAGCATTTCCTATGCATTAGCTTGAAATGAGTTTGCCGGAGTAAGTGCCTCATGTAGTGGTCAGACTGGGTAACAAAGCCAGTAGCTACACATAGCTTCCCAACACACAGGAATTCATGGGATTTTTGTCATGGAGCCCACTCAGAATAGGATTTTTCTTGAGTGGTATCGAGTCAAAAGGAAGCAAGCAGCATGCGTGATTATTGGATGAAAACTCAAAGGATAAGCTACCGGTTTTCATCTTGCCACAACAAATGATCGGAACTGGAAGAGATCAAAAACTTCACCCACTCCTCTCTTTTAGGGGCTGGGGAAATGGGGGAAATGGGGGCCTTGCGAGGAGGAGTTGCTTGCTTAAAGATATCAAGCACATTAGAAATACAACTGGAAAAACAGGTTCCTTGCTTTTGCATCCTAGGGCCCTTTCATTCACTGTGCTGAGTCTTTTGCTGTTAATAGACATCACTTTCTGGGGCTCCGATACAGGGGAATATAACTTGTATGACATACTGCCAATGGCCAGGAGGGGGTGCTAGGAGATAGTGTGAGTAAACGCAATCCAAATGCTACATTTTGTAAGCAAGACGCGCAAATCGAAAGCAATCAGCAGTATAGCAGCATCTCAATTTGCAGTACACTGAAACAGCCCAGTGAGGAGAGAAATTACTTCCTGAGTCACAAGCAGGCCGGCAAGTTTCTTAGGGCACAGGATCTGGAGCCCGGCAGACTCGGCTCAAATCCTCGGTGTGTCTTTACTACCTAGGCAAGCTCAAGTAAGTCACTTAACTTCCCTAAGCCTCCGTTTCATCGGCAAAATGGACATAAGTAACACTTACTTTATGCTTGCCAGGAAGGAGTAAATACGTACAGTGTGAGGCATTCAGTAAAGGGTATCTGTGATCATTGAATGCATCCACGATTCTATGACCTTAAAAAAATTAGCCTTTACAAAACAATTAACTCAAAAGTGCTAGAAGAAATTGCTACTCCTTTTTGAGTATGAACCGAGCGAAGGTTCTTCAAGAGTATCTCGTGCTCTTTGTTTACTAAGGTCCAGACTTCATCACAGACTTTTTTTTTTTTTTTTTAATGGATGAGGGAGGTGATTAAGTTTTTATTTATTTATTTATTTAATGGAGGTACTGGGCATTGAACCTAGGACCTTATGTATCCTAAGCAGATGCTCTGCCACTTCAGCTACACCCTCCCACCAGACAGCAGGCTTTTAAAAGCCCCCTTCAGTAATAATAATGTGCAGCTGGGTTGAGACAGCAAGTAATTGAAATAGTGATCTGATTGCTGTCTCAGATCTCAGGCAGGAGGAGCCATCACAGAGCCCAGGACACATGGGCAGAACACACACCACTGAGAAAGTGTTCACACCATCAACCGATCACTTTCCTAAGGAAACAGAACATATGTACTGAAATTTTTGTGCACGGGTGTTCATTCACGGTAGCACCATTTATAGCAACCCCCGAAGTTAACCCTAATGCCTGAAAAGAAAAAAAGTATAACTGAAGGATGTTTCATCACAGGGTGCTATGCATCATCCAAAGGATGTAGATTATTTAATGTAACAGGAAACTAGTCAGAAAATGTCGTTGGAAAATAATATATATGCCAGAACTCCATTAAAATTGTTAGATAATACCTTCATATGGTCGAAGAATCAATCAAAACACTAAAACTTGCCTTAAGAAATCTTGCTTCAATGAGGTATCACCTCACACCAGTCAGAGTGGCCATCATCAAAAAGTCCACAAATGATAAATGCTAGAGAGGGTGTGGAGAAAAGGGAACACTCCTACACTGCTGGTGGGACATGTAGTCTGGTGGAGCCACTGTGGAAAACAGTATGAAGATTCCTCAAAAAACTAAAAATAGACTTACCCTATGATCCAGCAATCCCACTCCTGGACATCTATCCAGAAGCAACTCCAATTTGAAAAGATACATGCACCCCAATGCTCATAGCAGCACTATTCACAATAGCCGAGACATGGAAGCAACAAAATGTCCAACAACAGATGACTGGATAATGAAGTTGTGGTGTATGTATACATAATGGAACACTACTGAGCCATAAAAAGAACAAAATAACGCCATTTGCAGCAACATGGAAGGACCTGGAGATTATCATTCTAAGTGAAATAAGTCAGAAAGAGAAAGAAAAATATCACATGATAGCACTCATATGTGGAATCTAAAAAAAGAAAAAGGAAGACACTATAATGAACTTATCTACAAAACAGAAACAGACTCACAGACATAGTAAACAAACTTATGGTTACCGGGGGAAAGGGGGTGGGAAGGGATAAACTGGGAGTTCGAGATTTGCAAATATTAACTAGTATATGTAAAATAGATAAATAACAGGTTTCTACTGTATAGCACAGGGAACTATATTTAATATCTTGCAGTCAGCCATAATGAAAAAAATATGAAAAAATACATGCTATGTATATGTATGACTGAAACATTATGCTGTACAGCAGAAACTGACACAACATTGTAAACTGACTAGACTTCAATTAAAAATTGAAAAAAAGAAAGCAAAACAACTATGTTTATATAGTTTACAACAACATGGTACATGCATATTGTATAAAGTAAATGCAAATACGTAATGAAAATCCACATATACTATAAGACCATGTTTGATAAACATTTTAAAATGAAAGATACACATATTGCAAATCAGAAAGACTAGAAGAAATAAACAGCTGACTTACATACATTTCTGGACATCCAAAATTTCTATAATAAACTTAAACTGACTTTTTAAAAGAGTTTAAATAATATAAGCAGTTTGGCCATAATTATGTAAATTATAAACTCAAAAGTAGAAGGAAACAGACGAGGTTGTCACTACTTATGCTGCCGCATAGTTTGAAGGTTAGTGATCTTTTCTTTTTGTTCTTTGCACGTTTGTGTAACAAGTGTGCATTCCTCTCATCACCAGGGAAGGGAACTAAAGAAACGAGTGGTGAGGACAGCGAGGGAGCAGGTCAGGATATAACCTACTCACCTATAGAAGCTGCCAGCCCCACTGGTGCTTATCTGCTGTCAGATAACACACTGCAAAAAGGGCATTTTTTTTCCTTAAGAAAATGTCTGGTGGGGAGGCTATAGCTCAAATGGTAGAGCACATGTTTAGCATGCACAGGGTCCTGGGTTTAATCCCCACTACCTCCTCAAAAAATAAATAAACCTAATTACCTCCCCATCACCACTATCAAAATAAAGTAATTAAATAATATAACAATAAATAAAAAATACTAAGAAAGAAAGAAAGAAAGAAAGAAAGAAAGAAAGAAAGAAAGAAAGAAAGAAAGAAAGAAAGAAAGAAAGAAAATGTCTCCCTAGATTACAGCCAAGAACAAATCCGTACAGGAGAATGAAAGCCCGGGAAACTTAAGAAAAGATTGTGTCCCACATCTCAACCCCATAAACGTGACATAGCTCAGGATAAGAGTGTGGTAAAATAAACAGATAAAGGTATAGCGGTTGGAAGGCTTCACTTTCCAGCCTATTAAATTGAAAATTACAGAGATGCAGGGGTCTTCTTACATCGAAAGGAGTCTAAGGGAGATGGTTTCCTGTTTCTGGTCTCTTACCACCCAGCTTCCCAGGACCCCAGGGTTGATCTGATCAAGTCAGGTGCCTGCTTAAAATTCTTCACCCTGCTACACCCTTCCTCTGAGGATAAAGTCTAGAGGGCTCAGGCTATGAGACTGTGATGTCCCACCGCCTCCCCGCCTTTCTTGTCTTCATCCACTCTCCACCTAGAGTTCTATGACCCAGTATTACAGACTGGTTTGTACTGTTCCTCTCTGGACTGCTGAGTATCCCACCCTTCCTGGCTGACTTTTGCTCGTCCTTTTGAGCTCAGCTCTGCTCAGGTACCACCTCTTCCAGGAAGCGGCTCCTACCCGGGAAGTCAGGGATGGACGTGCCTCCAGCAGCATTCTAGGAGCGCCAGCTGGTGCTTCCTCCCACAGCTCCTCCTGCCCAAGCTGTGGTGTGTTATTTATTCATTGTTCTCTTTCTAGTCACTGGTAACAGTTCCTCGAGTGATGAGACTATGCGTTATTGATCTTTGTAATCTCAGGTGTTTGTCGAATGGATGAAAGAGAAAGGAATGAGTGGATGAATGGACACTGGAGTGTTTCTTTTCCATGTGATGTCCTAATTTTAGCATTTAAGCAACCTCACTTCACAGGAGAGAGAACAGAGGGCCAGAGAGGCTGGAGATCCACCCCAAATCCTACAGGAGGTGGCATTCAAGGAAGGTAGAAGGCAGTGGACCTGATGAGGAGGTAGGAGGAGAGTCAAGAAATATTCTGGAGGCAGAATCCACAGGAATTGGAGCCTGTTGAATTAGTCAGGAGAAGGATGTGAGGCTGACACTCAAGGTGCTGGCTTGGATAAAGTGGGGATCCAAGTCCTTCCCTGAGAGAGAAGAAGAGATGGTTAGGTGGGAGTTAATGAGTCCACTCTGGGCTCTGAACAAAGTCAGGTTGAACTCCCATGGGAGGTGCACTTGAAGATGCCCAGCTGTTAGCAGGACACATGCGTATGGAGCTCGTCGGGAGAAAATGTGGGCTGGAGATGAGATGGAATTTCCTCCTATCTCCCTCCCCGCCCACACCTGCAGGATGATTAAAGCTAAGAACAGAGAAGAGGTCACTCAGGCAGAGCAGGTAAAGTGAGAAGTGGAATCTGGAAAGCAGCACTTTTCAGTGGTTTAGGAAAGCGCAGCCTATAAAAGACACCCTGGGAGAGATGCGATGTCTTGGGTTAGAGAAAGAAAAGCAGACTAAAAGGCAACTCCGGCGTCCACACGGAAGAAGCACTATTTTATAGAGAAGCTGGGGTCTCATAGAGATACGCTGTTCCAGTAGCTGAGGGAGAAGGCATAAACCTGAACCTTAAACAAAAGCAAACACACTGGAATGGCGTGTTCAGCCCCCCGCAGGTGGTCTGTGCTGGAGGGTTTGTGGATAACTGAACAGACGGGAGCAGATGGATGAACCAAAGTCTCTCCAGCTGGTTTCAGAAGTTCTCTGTGGTCCCAAGGATGTATAACACAGCTCAGACCCCCCTCCTTTCTTCCCGCCGACTCTAGCCTGCCAAGTCCCTGGGGTTATTGAGCGTTTATTCTGTGAAAGGCAATGGGAGGAAGGAGAGAAGGCCAAGATCATAGCATTAAGTCGCGCCGCCTCCCGTTAGACACGCTCCATGGTGAGGTGCGTTATCGTTGCATCTTTATTACAACCAAAAAACTTAGCATGATGCCTTGTCCATAATGGAAGCTTATGAATAATAATTTTGAAAGAATAATGAATAATAATGATGAATAATAATAATTATGGAAACAATGAATAGTGTTTGGAAAAATGAGTCACCTCAGAGTTCTAAGGTGGCCCTCCATGCTCTTTGGTCTGTACTCAGCTGGAGGACTTTGTGACACTTCTCAGGAAGGGATGTGCTAACAGGCGGGGAGGACACACCTTCACAAGAAAGCAAGAGAGCCATGTTCAGCCTCACCCACGGGAAGTTTGACGGTTGACTCAGCCAAGCCACAGAGGTCTGCAGCGCCTCTCGGCAGTAGTTCCAGGCTGTCCTGGAGGAAAGTGTGGTCCATCCAGACATGCTGTCACCGTTCCAGCTGTTAACTCTGGCAGTCCTTGGGGCTTGTAAGTCTTTTTCCTCCCCCAGTCTCCTTGGACAGATCTCTAATTTTTGTCATTTAAAAAAAAATTTCCAAATTTTTGGTTTATTTACTTTCCTCCTTTTTTTTTTTTAGACGGTGTGTATGGTGCAGGTCATCTAGAGCAACCGCAACTGTCCAGTACCAAACAGCTGTCAAAAACAGCCCGCCTGGAATGCGTGGTATCCGGTGTCACAATTTCTACAACGTCTGTGTATTGGTATCGAGAAAGGCCCGGGCAAGCCGTGCAGCTCCTGCTGTACATTTCGTCTGACAACACCGTCAACGTGGAATCGGGCATTACGCCGGGCAAGTTTGAGGCAGACAAGACACCTGACACTTCGACGTCTACCCTCACCATTCACAGTGTAAACGAACAAGACGCGGCCACCTACTCCTGTGCACTCTGGGACGCGCACAGTAGCAGACCTTAGAGCCGTGTCGTTCGATAAACGTTCACTGGTTTTCCATTCACTGCCGTGAATTAGGAAACCACAGTCGCCACCTGTACGCTTTTGTGCAGTTTTCTAGGTAAACTTTTATGTGGCTGACTCTATGTGAAGTTGCCACACTCTATATTTTCTCTAAGAGGAAGCTGTGCCTGAGCACGTGCAAATAATCAGGCTCGATTTTCAGGGCTCTGTTCTCTGCCCAACAGGCTTTCCCGGGGCATCCATGCTTAATCCTCCAAGTTGACCTCTGTTACTCCCTCTTTTATCTTCTGCCGAGATCTATACCCCACATTATCTATACCAGCCAATTTGCATTATGTTAAGATTTTTTCTGATCCACTCTTCTCCTTTGATTAAAATAATGGAGATTAGATTCAATGCTATTTATTCTCTAGAGGCTAAAATGTAACAAACACAGCATGATCTAACTGACTGCAATGATAAATATATCAAATGCATGCCCTAGAATGGTGATACTGGATTTTGCACAAAGCTTATAAACACTGCTACTTACTGAGTCCAAATCAAAGTCTACATTGGATGGGAGCCTGGGGAGTAGTTCATTTTCTGGCTTAAGTGTTCTATGGGCACTCTGAGCCAGGCATTGTGCACAGCGGAAATCGCAAATCTCATAGGCTCTGTCAAAGCTGGAGGTTGCTTTTGTAAAGCCCCTTTCTGTTGCTGGGCCACCAATCCCCAGTGAAATGACAGTCTCCAACTAGATGTGGAGTCATTTACCCCTGCTGCCCTTCTTTTTGCTAAGGTGAATTTCACCAAAGTCACTTTGGCCACACACACCAAAGGCAAACCGGCCAGAGGCAAATCAGCCCCGTCCTAAGTCAACATTGGCAGTTAAATGATTGTTTAAATTGCAGATGCACAGAACACAGAAAGCGTTTCATTGGAATATACAGTACTGAGTACTGAATGGGGCTCCCCACACCGTCTGCTGAAGTAAGATCTATGTTTCCATGATTGTTGAGGTATTTGCATTACCGAATGGGTGGAAGGGGGATTTTTGTAGAGATGGATGCCTGAAATCTCCCGATGATTTTGACTCACCTTACTTTCCTTTGTACCTGAAGAGGGTATTCACAGTGACTTTGAGTAACAGAACCAACATTATATTATCTAATTCATGCTGAATAAAGTTCAAGGAAACCTTAAAAAATCACTATTTTCTGTAACATATCATCCATTACCAACTCCCCACACATACTAGTGTGGCGGGAAAAAAGGATGTGTGTTACCTAAGAGTCAACTTGGAAAAAAAACCACAATTCTAAAAACTGCTAGGCCCCCCAGGAAGTACACGTTGACTGTCTATCTTGAGTACGCTCTACTTCCAGCCCTGAGAGCGGGTTTAGAGGGTCAGCCTGAGGTAGGAGAGTGGAGTGGTCACCTTTGGAGGTTTGGGGCATGGATCCTTTTTTTCCCTGTGTCACTTCTGTGGTGCCTAAATTATCTAACAGGAAACTTTGATCACCTTTGAATTTTATTTCAAATTTATTTTTAAAAAGAATTCACACATTTCATAATATTAAAAATACCTTGGCATATTATTGAGAGCTTAGAGACAGCAAGTGAAACTTGATGATTAGAAGTGCTTATAGTGAAGGAGGGTATAGCTCAGTGGTAGAATGCCTGCCTAGCATGCAGGAGGTCCCAGGTTCAATCCCCAGTACCTCCAAATAAATAAATAAATAGACATAATTACCCCTCTCCCCCAAAAAAGAATGCCTGTAATGGGCTCTGTCTTGACTACTTTTTCTCATCTCTCCTCTAACAACTTTTGCTTCTTTTACAAAACGAAATCTTGTTTTCTCTCCTGATTCCCGCTGATCCTGTCTGCCAAGTGAGAGACAGTGTTAATGCTCAGGGTTTCCAGGGTGGCTCATTGGGCTGGAATGACTCTTTTTTCTTAAGTGGTACAGACACCAAGTAGTACAGACAGTGCCAAAAATATGCAGTCTTCTCATTAGCGTGGGGCATGGTGGTCTTGCTTTCTTTACTTCTGTTTTGTCCAGGTGCAGATGCAGTCAGGAGGTCGTCTCAAGCAGAACTGCACACTTCATTGCACAGGAGGCTCTCCATCTGCAGGGTGGCTTGGCGCTCAGTGCCTGAGAACATGATCCACCACCGTTCATGGAAAAAGCTGCTAGAGAGTCAGCCTTAGGTGGTCTTCACTGGGAGAGCCGGCGGGGAGAGACAGACCTTCAGCTTAGACTCTGTGAGTCCCCTTCTGTGGGGGCACGGATTTCTCACATCTTACGAGTGAGTCAGACATGCATGATTAATGACCAGTGGTCTCATCCCTGGTTGCTGTCTGGGAGCAGTCAGTGGAAGCATCAGCAGGGGACTGGGAGGCGGGAGGAGACTGAGGTCAGGGCAAGTTCCCTCCCTGACAGGTGGCCTTGGATTGGCTGCATTCTCCTCCAGTGACCAGATACAGGTGACATCCAACTCACAGTCAGAAGGTTTATGTCCAGGAATCAAAAGATGAAGGTGGGTGTGGCCATTCCTTTTTATACAATTGACCCAGCAGAGGAACGTGTTTCCTCTGCTAACACCCTGGGAGGCTCCTTGCTCCTCCTCCTGTTCCTCTTCCCTGTCTCCTCCTCATCCTTTTTGGACACTCAGCCTGGGCAGACAGGACGGCCGGCTTCAAATATTTATCTGCTTTTCACTCTCGGAATATAAATTTGTTACTCTATTTCTCAGATTTGGTGAGGGATTTTTTTTTTTAAAGTAACTTCCAGTGAAATAAGTCAGACAGACAAAGACAAATACTCTGCGTGATCATTTATATGTGGAATCTGAAAAATAAAACAAAAGAATGTAAATATAAAATTACAACAGATTCACAGACATAGAGAACAAATTAGTGGTTATCAATGTGGAGAGGGAAGTAGGGAGGGGCAAGATGGGGTGTGGGTTTAAGAGACACAAACTAATATGTGTAAAATAAATAAGCAACGGCACAGAGAAGTAGAGCTGTTATTTTGTAATAACTTAAAATGGAGTATAATCTATAAAAATATTGAGTCACAATGTTGTACATCTGAAGATAATATAATATTGTAAATCAACTATACTTCTATAAAAATAAAATAACTTGTGCCAGCAAAAAAAAAAAAAACTAATGTTTTTGTCTTAATAAGTTTGCTTCCTGTTGGAAATGCTGTTCTTCTGTTTATGTTTAAAACTGGACAGATATAATTGAAGCAAATGAAAATATTTATTTCAATAGCAAAAAAGAAACATATGTATTCACTGTAAGGTATCGAGATGTAACTTTTCATACACGTAAATGTGCTAACACCAAATCGGGCTTCTGAGGGTCACGTGCGACCCCGCAACCATGGAGTACATAAAATTCACAGAAGAAGAAGAGGAAATGAAGACCTAATATAAGGGCCCCTGGGAACCTACAGTACCATCAGAGCCCTTATCGTGACCGTGACCACATCCTTCGCAACGCGGAGCAACCTCGGTCCTGAGCCCAGACCTCAGCCTCAGCCCGCAGCATTTCCTGTGCTCCTCGGGTCGATGCCTCATGTCAAAGGAAAGAGGAAAGGGAGTCTGATGGCTATCGATTGCACCCCCACAGATGTTAGTAACTGTGCCCCTAAATGTCTGGTTTGACATCAGTTCCTACTGCTGTGGGTTCCTAGTTAGAGACTATGTATGTTGAAATGGGCTGATTATCTGAAAGAGAAGAGAGGGGCAAGGTGCATTATTTCATTTCCCAGAGATTTCCAGTAATTGTGAGAGACTCAGGCTAGAGGCACTAATGATGAAATGTAATGGAATTCATATCCATGTAGCCCCCACGGGCTGCCAGATAATGTGCTGGAGGTCACATGTGTTCAGAAGCTCATGTGATTACCATTAAAACCCTGCTAATAAGTATGTTTGATGCAAGAAGGAACTGCTGCTTTGAGAAAGGCAGTAATCAGTCCAAACAAATAGTCCATGCTGTTTCAACTGCACTGTTGAATAGTGCACTTTGAATACCCTTAGTGTTTATTAACTTTATAAGAATATACTTTGGCATTTGTGACCAAATCCTATTGCCCAGCTGAGCAGAGCCTGGTCAGGACAGAATGAGTAGCCACTCAAGAGGTCATGGCTAGAAGGTCAACTTGGGACACACTTGACTGGGGACAACACACTGGATTGGGGGCCAGCCACACTTACCAGAACCCTCAGAGTAGTCAGCCCGCCACAACTAAGGGAGTCACGCAGGTCACATACAGGGCACCCCTAGAGCATCTAATTCAGGTAACAAGAGGGGAGTGCACTGCTGGGACATATAGGGTGTCTCCTAAAAAAGGCTATGTCCCCAAGGTCAGGAAATAAAACCACACTTCCAAATACATAGAAATAAACACAGCCAATTAAGCAAAATGAGGCAACAGAGGAATATGCTCCAAATGAATGAACAAGATAAAAGCCCAGAAGAAGAACTGTGTGAAGTGGAGATAAGCAATCGACTTGATAAGGAGTTCCAAGTGATGATCCTAAAGACATTCAGACAGCTCAGAAGTAGATTACGCGAACAGAGTGAGGAATTAGAAGGTTGTAACAAAGAGTTAGAAAATATAAGGAAGAATCAAGTGGAAATAAGGGATACAATAAATGAAATAAAAAATACATTAGAAGAAATAAAAAATAGATTCCTTGGTATAGAGGAACAGATCAGTGAATTGGAAGACAGAGAGGCAGAAATCACAAAAGCTGAACAGAAAAAAAGTAAAAAGAATAAAAAGAAAAAAAAAGAAATGAGGATAATCTGAGAGACCTCTTGGACAGCATCAAGCATACTAACATTTTCACTGTAAGAGTCCAGAAAGAGAAGAGAGAGGAAAAGAGGAAGAGAACATATTTGCAGACATCGTAGTTGAAAACTTCCCTACGCAGGAAAAGGAAACAGAAATCCAGGACCAGGAAGGGAAGAGAGTCCTAAACAGGATCAGTGCAAAGAGGACCACACCAAGACACGTTATAATTAAAACGGAAAAAATGAAAGAGAGAATATTAAAATCTGCAAGGGAAAAGCAACGAGTTACATAAAAGGGAGCTCCCATAAGGCTATCAGCTGACTTTTCTAAAGAAAATTTGCAGGCAAGAAGAGAGTGGTGTGAAATGTTTTAAATGCTGAAAGGGAAAAACCTACAACCAAGAACACTCTACCCAGGAAGGCATTCCTGCAGATTTGATGGAGATATCAAAAGTTTTACAGATAAGAAAAAAATAAGAGTGTTCAGCCCTGCCTAACCAGCTTTATAAGAAATGACACAGGGGCTCCTTTAAGTAGAAAAGAAAAGGCCACAATAGAAATATGAAAATTAAGAAAGGAAAAATCTCATTGATAAAGGCAAATATACAGGAAAAGCAGTAATTCAACCCACATAGAAAGCTAGTGGGAAGGTTAAAAGACAAATGTAGAAAAACCATCTGCATCGGTAGGAAGCAGTTAAAGCCACGCAAAACGAAAAGAAGTAAAACACGGTATCAAGGACAGTAAACGTGGGGGGTGTGGAGTAAAAGTGCGTCGTTAAAATGCATTCAAACTTAAAAGAGGTAAGAAACTTAAGATATTCTATACAGATTGCTACATATAAATCCTCATGGTAACCACAAACCAAAGAATCTATAATAAATACACACACAAGAGAGAAAGGAACGCAAACATAACACGGAAGACAATAATTAAATCAAAGGAAAGAGAACAAAAGAAGAAGAAAAGAACAAAAACGAACCACAAAAAAGCCCACAAACAATTAATGAAATGGCAAAAAGTAACTGTGTGTCAATAATTGCTTTAAGTGTAAATAGAATAAACGCTCCAATCAAAAGACAGAGAGTGGCTAATGAATATATTTATAATCCACAATATCGTGTTAATATCCGTATATCTGCAGAGAAGAAATCCAGCAGTTAAGACATCATAATGATAAGAGTTGTTGTCGTGACAATGTGATCACATTTTTATTTTCATCTTTGCCCTGTTTCTCTGAAATTCTTCAATGAGCTTGTTCCACGTCTGAGCTGGGGGGCTTCTGTTGAGTCATGGCACTCCCCTGAAACTCGTTTTCCTGGTCTATAAAATGAGAACTACCAGCACCAGTACCATGTGATGTGCTACGAGATGAGAAACATTTAGAAAAAAAAAGCCTAACCAATGAAAATGCTCATTAAATATTCCCTACCATAGAAGTCAATGTTTATTAAACATGCAATATTTTAAAATACTATGCTGAGAAAAAAGTGTTCATAAAGTAGCTCCTAGGCAAGTAGACACCATTCGCATTCCCACAGAACTCAAGATGCTCCTGCAGCTCCCGCACATTCATGCCAAATAGCCCTCCAGAGACCACCAGCCTTATCTTCAGATGCGCAGGGAAAGTCTGAGGATCAGAGCAAACAGGAAACTCAGGCCTGAAGAACCTGCATCCCAGGGACCCGCTAGACTCACCAGTTCCTTTCCCTCCCCGATTCAGGCCACGCCCTCCTAGCCCTGACTCGGGGCACCCAGCCACCAGGTCCTCATCTTCCTACCTTTTCCTCGAGCACATAGCCTGGCAGCCAAGATGTCACTGCTGGAAGCATTCACCTTCTTCTCCTTGTGGGCTCGTGAGTCACTCCCTGACCATTTCTTTTACACGAGTGAGCAGAGAAATTCTTTGATGTTTCTTATATTATCCAAAGCTCACTGGAAATTCTCTCCTTTTATTCACAGTTGGACTTGCGTTATCTAAAGTGGAGCAGTCCCAGGTATCTGTTTCCACTGAAGTAAGGAAAAGTATTGAGATCAACTGCAAGATAGAGAGCAGAGATTTTGAATCAGAAACAGTTTACTGGTACCGGCAGAAACGGAAGCAGGCTTTGGAGCATCTGATTTTCGTGATCTCAACGACAACCACAGCTCGAAATCTAATTGATGGGAAAAACAACAAAGTTGAGGCAAGAAAGAATTCTCAAAAGCTTACTTCAACCCTTACAGTAAATTTCATAGAAAAAGAAGATACGGGAATTTACTACTGTGCTGGCTGGTACTCACAGTACTAGAACTGTCGAGACACCCCACACAAGATCCCCTCCCTGGGTCTGCACCCACCCACATCCTTCCCAGCCCCCCACCTGGGCTCCCAGTCGCAGCCTCACCTCCTCTGCAGTATTTCCTGAGCTTTCCAGGAGCTCATCCTGCATCATGCTTGCACATTACTTTCCAGCTGACCCCAGGAGGTGTGCTTCCAAAGCTTTATTTAATCCTATATCCCCATGAATTAAAATCTTGTCTGGGAACTGAGGGCGCTACGGCTGTGCCACGGAGAGTTCTCTGAGTGGGCATGCTTCAGGCTGAGAGAGCGCATCACCATGTTCCATTATGATCCCATTTACTCAAGACAGCAGCTCTGCGGTATAACTATGATTGGTCCATTGTACAGCCACAGAAATGCAATCTTAAGGACTTAAAGTGAGTGACAAGCCAAAGACAAGAAGTCTATAGTTTTTAAACTGAACTGTGAGACCCCACCGAAAAGTTTAAGGACTGCAACTCTCTAAGTGAACAGTAGGATATCTGGGGTAAATTGTCCCTTTTGTTGGGAGGTGTGGGGAAAATGATTCTACCAACGCGATGTCATCAGGATAAAACTCTGGGTTAGATGGGCCCGCCATATTGGGCAACTCTGATTCTGCCTGTAAAAGAAGAGAGAGGACCAGCCAAGACCAGAAGAGCTAATGTCGTGTGTGTGTGTTTGTACGTGCACGCGCATGTGTGAGTGTGAGTTCTCTATCAGTGTTCTCAGTGCTTTGCATATATTAGCTCCTCTAAACCATACTACCTATAAGGTCTTTGGGTTATCTTGAAACGTATTTGACTCATGGGGCAAATAAAGCACGGGGCGGTACAGTCACTTGCTCAAATCACACATCTGGTACACGGCCAGTCGGCAGAGTGATGTTGGGACCCAGAAGATCTGGCTCTCCTTGTCTGTTACACAAAACCACTTCTTACTTGCAGGGATCAACACATTGTTCCCATCCCCACAGAGACAGAATGAACCACCACAGAAAACTGATGCAAATTATTAACCCACGATTTGCATGAGTAGGTGTCTCCACAGAATAAGTAAAATGCCAATAAATTATCAGTTGGCTATTCAATATCAAACAATAAAAGATCCTTATTTTCTGTTTCTGATAGTAGTATCTGCAGTGGGCTTCTGGTAAGAATACCGGTAGGAATGCATACTGTTCACTTTATTTAAAAATTCCCCATAAAATATTAACATATTCACTCTTTCTAGCCACTAGTTCAAGCATCCATAGTCTGATTTTCAATTTTGAGATGTACTGGAAGGGAAAAAGGAGGATTTGCAGAGCAGGCAGACACAGGAGATGGAATTAGACATACAGTCCTCCAGACTTTCTTCTCCCGCTTCTGGTGGGCTCATATTTTTTTTTATTTATATCCTGACCTACAAGGTTTATGACCATTGCAGTTTCTTAGTTTAGGGGTAGGGGGCAACTAAGGAGAACAGTCCTGGTCCCCTATATTTTTAATGCGAGCAGAGAGACCAGAAGCTGAATGGAAAACACCAAACGTGAGGAGATGAGCCCTTTTCAGAAGAAAAGCCTGAAAAGTGTGGGTTAAGCTTCTCAAAATATCTTTGCTAAGTTCTTTGCACATATTTTCTCACATAATGTACATAAGAGCAGTGTAGCTTAGTGAGATAGTGTCTTTAGAGAAACAGATCTCACGGGATAAAAGTTGTATCTGCTTTTCAATGGCAGCCCTAGAAAAAATAGTAATCAATTCAATGATGAACCAAGGGAAAGAGGCAGATAATTTATGTTGCTTTCAAATGACAGAATATTACAAAGCCATTTAAAATGGCATTTTGAAGATTTATTAATACAAATGAAAATGTTTATATTCACATGCCCCCCAAAATCATGTAAAGGACAAATGAATATACATTAAATCTCAAATTCATAAATATCTACATCAGTGGAAGAAACAAAATGCAGGTAATATTGGAGTTTTACGGTAGTTTTTTTTTTTTCCTGATGGAGTGGATGTTTTTTTTTTTATATTATTAATGAATTTGTACATTTTCAGAAAAGGACTAAAGAATTTTTACAATTAAAATCCTATTTAACAACATAGTTTTCTTTTGTCTTTCAATAATGTTAAAAATACAACTAGAAAACACCATAAGTGACTTATTATGTCTTAGGCACCATTATTTACTTTATAGACATGATCGCTTTTAGTGTGATAATGTAACTTTCTTAAGTCTCTGAAAGATATTTATTGAGGCAATTATAGATGTAGAAACTGAGACGCCAAGAGATTAAACAACTTAACTGACATCAGAAGAGATAACTAAGTAGAACAGAAGGGTAATTATTTTCATAGGTCATTAATAATGACATTCACATAAACTTTTTAAGGACCTAAAATTTCAAAATATAAAGGTAACTAAAAGAACAGAATATGAAACTGCATGTGCAAAGCCCATTTAAATTTAAAACGTATGGGTAATGATCCAAGCAAACGTATTACTATGTATAAATGTGTGGAGAAGACGCTTAAAGGTAAATGATAATGGCTATTATTTTCATCATTTTACAACCTATTTACTCTGATTTTCTTCCAGGAGCATCTGTGAGTTATCCAGGCTCCCACAGTTACCAGTTTTGTGACTTATCCACACTGTTCTCATCTGTTAAAGAAAAATAATAATAATACTAACTCTCAAGATTGAGTATAAATGAAGGTAATTAAAAAAATATATTTAGAATAGGGCTAGCGAGTCCTCCATTGATTTGCAGTAGAAGCACCTGACCCACTGCTTCCTCCTCTCCCACCAAGTCACACTACACTTGGGTCCCCCAAGGACAGGGGGGTCCTCATTTTCTGCCTTCTTCTTGGCGACATGGTCTGGCAGAGAGGAGAATGTCACTGATGGGAATATTCATATATTTCTGCCTCTGGGTTTGTGAGTGTCTCCTCTATTATTCAACACAGATAGGAGATGAAAGACATTCTTTATTGTTCCCTCTTTCTATGTCAGATGTTCAAGAGAATATCCCCTTTTTTTTTTCTTTTGCAATTGGATGTGGGCAGTTAAAACTGGAGCAGCCTAAAATGTCATTTTCCAAAGCAACAGGAAAAGTGCTCATATATCTCGTAGGGAGAAGACTGTGAAAATACAGTCATACACTGGTACCTGCAGAAACCAAATGAAATTATGGCAACTCTGATGTTTGTCATCTCAATAAAACCCCCAGTTCTGGTTTAGTCAGGTGAGAAAAACAACAAATTTGAGGCATGGAAAGTTTTCAAACATCTCATTCAATCCTTACCATAAACTTCGCAGAAAAAGTTGTGACCATTGACTGCTGTGCTGGTGGGTCCCAGCTGGTGGTTTTATTTCTACTGTGTAATTTGATACTTTCAGTTTACATATTTCCCTAAATGAGCTATTCTGGTTTTATTGTAAAAAAAAAAATCTAACAAAGTAATTTTCTCTTATTTGATAATAACAGTAATAATGAGTTCTAATAATAAGAGTAATAATAAAATATAATACTAAGAGTAATAATAAGATTTCATAACATCATTGAAGACTCGGGATGTGCCAGTTACTAATATCTGAGCATTTCATGCATTTTCTTCATGCAACCTTGAAAGCTTCTTAATACCTCTAAAAGATACGTCTGTAGCAAAGTGAAACTGTGCAAAGTTAGGCATAAGCTTAGATAATTCAGTCCATGTCAGATAGGGGTAAGTGGTAACTGGAAGGTGTTTAATATCTGCAGTCATTAAAAATATATTCATGTGGATTATTTAAAACAATACTGCTCACAATGGTAAGTTAACCAAAAGAAGGGAATGTAGAGCCAACTATACAAATCCCACTTAAAATATGTATTTCTATCTATAATACTAAGCAATCCCATTTCTATCCATATGTATGCAGAGAAAAATTCAAAGCAAAAGTAAATGCTATGTGCCTTTTTTTTGTCCTTTTTTATACCTTATTTTACCCATTTTCTGTAATAAACAACCCTTATTTATTTGCGTTTTCACGTTTACCAGCTCCATGTCTTTGAAAGAGTCCCTTCTGTTTGCCTCTATCCTCATCTGTCAACTGGAGATTATCGTAACGGCTACCTCCCTGGACAATGAAGGGAATTAAATAAAGTAATACAAGAGAACATTTAGAGTTGTGCTTGACAAATAGCAAGTCCTCCGTGGACGTCACGTTCATTTTCAATGTTATCATTACTTATTAAACATAACATTGCTTTTAAAATATTCCTGCATGTGACATAATGTTCATGAGATTGTGCGCGGAGCCAGGCTGAGTAAAGGCTGACTTCCCCAGATTGCTCTGTCTCTTACAGCCATCAGCCATTGCATTCCAGTCCCCTCTTGAAGGCACTGAGATTAGAAATTAAGTCTGATTTCTCTGAGTTGTAATCTGCACCGTGACATCTCAATTAATTTAAAAAAAAATTGTCCAGTTCTTGTGCATATTATTATGTAAAGTTGAGGAGGTATTTTAATGTCTGATTTTTTTTTTTTGTAGTGTTAACGGAAAAATAAAAGTTAAGTTTCATACGCAAGTCCTGGATCACCGGCAAGTTATAGACAGACAGACATAGGGGCTGAACACAGCAGGGCTGTCTTCGTATTTCTGCGGCAATGCTACTACAGGCTGGAATTGCAGGGGGACTGGCTGAGTGGACAGGAGAACTGTCCCCGCCCCACCCCCAGCTGTACACAGTTCATCTTGGGGTTTTCCTTCCAGACTGTGAGCCCTCTTACCCCATCTGCCCTGCACCCATGAAACCAGAGCTGCTCTTATCTGCAGCAGATCATACAGAACCCCGGAGAACCACCCCACCCATCCACCGCTTCTTCTGAGACATCAGATCCAGCCTCGCACTCCTGCCACTGGCCTGAGACCTCCTGCCACCAGAGCAGAGCCCTCGCTTTCTTACCTCCTCCCTGGGCGTCGTTCTGGTGACGGGATGGCACTCCTGGAACTGGCCATCTCCTCCTTCTTCTGGGCTTGTGAGTTGCCCCCCGATCATTTCAGTCGTCAGGAGAGACTGAAGAGGGTCTTTTTTTGTTGCCTCTTTCATGTCGTTCATTCATGGGAATTTCTCTTCTTTGCTTGCAGCTGGCCTTATGCTGCCACAGTTGGAGCAACCCGAAGTATCAGTTACTGGAGTAAGAGATAAGAGTGTACTCCTATCTTGTAAGGTGCCCTCTGACAGCTTTGACAAAGATTACATACACTGGTACCAGCAGAAACCAGATCAGGGCCTGAAACAGCTAATGTACGTCTTGACAGCATCTGCTCTAGGCGACTTAGGAGGGAAGAAAAACAAACTTGAGGCAAGAAAATATGCTTCCATTTCCACCTCCACCTTGAAAATCAGTTTCTTAAAGAAAGAAGATGAGGCTACGTATTACTGTGCCCTCTGGATTTCTGGCCACAGCGTGAAGTTCCTCAGATAACACGTACAAGAACCATCTCCAGGCTGGGCTCACCCACATCCTGAGTACACACAGCCACAGAGGCTGCGCAGCTGGGAGCCCAGCCTGGACCTCCCACTAGAGAAATTGAGGCGTGTACTTTTTTTTTTTTTTTAACTATCCAGAAATTACCCATAAGTTATAAGGCTCAAAGAGGAAACCACCAAGTGCCAGGAAACACGCTGGTGACATTATACCTTAGATACCATCACAGCGCTGTTGCAGTGTAACGATCATTTCTTTCTACTTCAATACTAAGAATTTGAGGGGAGGGTAGAGCTCAGGGGTAGAGCACATGCTTAGCAGGCACGAGGTCCTGGGTTCAATCCCCAGTACCTCTTCTAAAAATAAACAAACAAACAAATAAATTAACCAAATTACTCTCCACCCCAAATATTAAGAGTTTGAGGCTTCACGAGAGAAAATGACTTTTTAAACCCCCAAATCCCATGCTTCTTCGACTCTGTCAGGCCATCTAAACAAGCTGAGCTGGGTGATTCCCACGTATTGGGGTGAGCGGGATGAATGAGGTGAATGGGGTGGAGCTTTCGTCTGTCTTCCAGGACGGGGTTCTTGTTCACTCCTCACTGAAGGCTGGTGTAACAGCCCCACCAGCACACTCCTGGCACAGGCCTCAGATCACCACCCCCCACCCCACCCCCGGGGCATTCGGTCATCACACAGCAAGGTGGAGTCTCCTGCCAGGATCCTTTTCCCTGGGATTCTGCCCTGAGCCTGGTCACAGCAGCCATGGATCCAGAGCTGCGGCTGTTTCCCAGGCACTGTTGCAGGCCCAGGAGGTGTAATTTTTCTTACATTTGTCTCATGGACAACCCGTTGACACTGGTGCTTTCATGACTCACATTGTATAGATGAGGACATAGAGTCGTGGAGATGGATTTACTCTGTGGTCACAGTTACCGAATGGGGACTGAGGGGAAGGCTGGTTTCTGGCTTCAGTGCCTGTGTTTGTAACCGCAATGCTGACCTGCCTCTGAAACGCAGGCAATAGAAATGGCATCTAATCTGTGGTTCCTAATGAAGAGAAAACAAACTCTCCTTCACAAGATGATGACTGAAATAACAGACTACTCTTCCACACTGAGTCTGAATTTAAGTGTGGTCTTCCTAGAATAGGAATCCCACGGCTGATTTGATGTTCAAAATATAAACCAATAATAAAATATAAAACAATAGAGAAATAATAACAAAAATCAAACAAAACCAATAATATTATTTTCTTATGTTTTGAAATAATAAAAATCATTATTTCAAGAATTAATATTTTACTTTAGGACATCCTCCCCTCGATATGTGAAAATTTCTTCCATCAAAACCAACTTACCTTATTTTGGGTTCTCCAGAATATACGGCTTGAGATTTGAGTATAAGCAGTTTATTTGGGAGATGCAGGCAGACGGGCAGGGCGGTAAGGAAATGAAATGTGAAAGAGAAGGCAGACGGTAAAGGGTATTTGTAGCCAGCTCCTCGGAGAGCAATGGGACCGTAATAGGGGTTTAAAAACTGAGTGATGAATCTGGAAAAAAAAAAAAAAAAAAAAAAAAAAGGACACAGATGAACTTATTTACAAAGGAAAGACAGACTCACAGACATAGAAAAAGACTTATGATTACCAGGGGGAAAAGGGGATGGGAGTTTGAGATGTGCAGATGCTAACTACTATATATAAAATAGATAAACGACAAGTTTATACTGTACAGCACAGGGAACTATATTCAATACCTTGTAATGGCCTATAATAAAAAAGAGTATGAAAAGGAATATGTGTATATATGTATGTGTATATATATATATACATATAGACTATGTATATTTCTGCAGTCTATATATATAGACTACTATGCTATATATCAGAAATTAACACAGCATTGTAAATGAATGGCTGAATGAAGTAATGAACTTCCTGTCCTGCTCTCACGTTTTGTGGACTGGCCGGATACGCAAAATGGAAACTGTGGCACCCTAAGTGAGCCGGTAGTCAAGGTGGTGGTGAACCAGGGGGTCTTGTAAGAGTTAGAAGGCTGCAAGGAAGGGTTCACAGAGTAGAAGAATGTCCACGGTATCATATTAAGTAATAAAGACAGAGCATACCATGGAACGTACGGTATGAGAGACAAATTTTAAAAAGGAACATTAATCAATCTTAAGAGAAGGCAGCAACTATTAACAAGTAGTCATCTCTGTGTGATGGGACAAAAAGGAATGGTCCTCTCTTCTGTTTGTGTTTCTTTATGAACTATACTAAGTACACATTCATTTTATACAGGGAAATAACAATGAGTTTTATTTTTAAGGTATGTTAAGGCGTTCTAAAGGCATAGCATCTCTGAGGTTCCCATTGAATGGTAACGTTCAAAACTAAGAGAATCTGAACTGTCTTCTTTAGTTGGGTTGTCTACAGAATAGAGTCAAACATAAGTAATCTCTCCCTTTAGCTTACGTCTGCAATTGC
The DNA here is from genome assembly GCF_009834535.1 of Camelus ferus. NCBI lineage: Eukaryota > Metazoa > Chordata > Mammalia > Artiodactyla > Camelidae > Camelus > Camelus ferus. The sequence goes on along the minus strand of NC_045702.1, from coordinate 79,072,330 downwards.
CTAATGATGTGTAGTGAGGATCAATGATGCTAGACTGGAAGGTACCCATGAAGCCTGTCAAGTGTGGACTCTATGCTTGTCTCACACCCTGCTTTCTCCCACTCCATCCCCCTCTGTTAGATCAATAAAGGACTCCCTCCCTTTAACAAGAAAATGACTTCTTTACCCTAACATCATTAGTTCGTAAAAAATCACACAGTAACAAGAGAGCTCTGCTGATGAATTAACAGACCTATTTCTGCAGGGCGTTCTGAGAAATAACATGAGCCCCTTTCCCTAGACAAAGTCTATGTGTCTTCGTCTAGCGGTTTTCGCAGTCTGCGGGTGTATGTTCAGAGCACCGCTTCCTCTTACTAACTCAGCCCTCAGGTGTGCTCTGCAATCATTCTGTTATTCAATCACCTCTCCCAGCAAGAGCTGGCGGCATGCTGCTCCTGCCCCAGGTCTTTGTGGTGGCCTCCCTCTGGACATGTGAGTGGCTTTACCCAAGGGGTGTCTCATTCTTTCCAAGGGAGGCGATAGATCATGGACAGTCACATCACCCCTTTCAGATGGATCGTAGCCACAGGATGATTCAGACTAAGCTGACAAATTCCACCGTTACCTTGAATTCTTCAGGAAGAAAATGTAAACCTCGGTCCCCCTGCTTTTCACAAGTACAGAACAAATTATACTCTTTTGACGAACATCAAAATTTTGCTAATTCCTCGTCCTGTTTTTCTTTCAGACACAAGTGGAGACATTCTAGTAACACCACTCATGACATCCATTACCAAGAGAAGAGGAAACACAGCATTTCTTGAATGCCGAATAAAAACAGATAGGTTAAAAAAGAACGCGTACATACACTGGTACCGGCAGAAGCCAGGTGAGCCTCTGAAACGAATTCTGTTTATTTCCTCAAATGAAAATATTGTCCACGAACAAGGGGTCAGTGAGGAAAGATATGAAGCAAGGAAATGGCAGAGGGATTCGTTGATGAGCCTCAGGATACACCAGGTTACCGAGGAGGATGCAGGGCTGTTCTACTGCGCCTGCTGGGACACACCGTGCGGCAGGGCGCCACTGTCATTGCACGAAAACCCTCCTACGCCATCGCGCCTACACACACACACACAGACACACGTTCTGCCTCCTGTAGGGGGCTCTTCTCCTGCACGTGTGCCCTGAGCAGTGTAGCTCAAGGACCCCATCTGTAGAGGCTTCTTTCAGGTACTCACTTACCTTTATCGTCCACTCCCACCGCTGGGCCGTGGGCTGGCTTTTGTAAGTGCCCCAGACGGTCTCTGCTTCACCATCGCTGGAAGCCTCCTGGGAAGGAGGCCGTAGTCCAGTGCTCAGTGTGATGGGTTGGCTTAGAAAGAAAAAAAGAAAGAATGAGTGAACGAATGAATGATGGAAGATACGAGGCCTTTCTAGTGACATACACCTGGATTTCAGGTGTCAGCACGATCCAGAGGAGTTATAGAATCGTTTTATTCCTTTTTCCCAATTTTAAATGGGGCAGGATGCTAACCGCAACATAGGCTGCTGAGGACTGAATGAGGTTCCCACGTGAAAGTTTTAGCACAGTGTTCAGCAAATCACAGTGTCCTTTCCCGCTGTGACTAAACCACTTCACTGAGCCATCCCAGCTAAAACAGGGATGAACTCAGGCCCTCTTTAAAAATCACATCATACATTGTCCTCCAAACAACAGTCAAGCATAGCTCGAAGGCTGAAAAACTAAGAATTGTGAATAGGGAGAGGTGGGAGGGTAATGAACCAAGGGGAATCTGTTTCCTCCAACCCCTTTCTTCGTTCACAGCAGAATGAAGAAATGTCATAAAATAGCATCACGGTGTCCTCAGCAGTAACTAAGGTCATTGTTAATGGTTACCCAACCTTGTGAACTTTCTGCAAACTAATGGTCTATATAATATGCAAACTTCTGCACAAGGTTCTGTGTAAGGTTCTAAGCAGGATTATTTGTCTCATTTGTTACTGTCTACAGTAATAATACTTTTCTTCTAACTCTCACGATAGCCATACAGAGCTACTCACACTCTCACAAGATACGGTGGAAAATCTGTAACTCGGGGAGTGAACATGACCACAAGGATAAGTGTATCTGAAGCAAGATGTAAAGGAAATACAGGGGAGCCTGGCTCCCAAAGTGATGCTAATTATGTTATTATAACAAAAGTGTTTTTGATGATGCTGTTGGGCATCTGAAAGCTTCTCTATACGAGGAACATGATCAAAATAATACCACAACAGGTCTTACTGAGAAAGGCTTTCATTGGTTCTGAAGTGAACCTTCCTCCCCGCTCCCTGCCTCCACTGGGGACAGGCTGCCACTCCATCTCCTGTCCTGTCCTGATTCACTCCTCATTCTTACCAGTCACTGGCAATGCTGACCACTTGGATTTTCCTCACGTCTTTGGTTTGGGTTTGTAGCTTGACTTGTCTCCTTTCCTGCCTTTTCATTGTTTTTGTGTCCAGAGTCAACCTTTTTAATGCCTCTGGCTGCCCTCCATGCTTTTAACAGATGGAGACACCAAAATAAGAATTTCTCAGGATCAACTCTCCTCTACCCAAAGACTAGACAGAACAGTGCTCCGTGAGTTGCCAGCTGTCTGGGATTCTGGAGAATACCATTGTGCATTGGTATCAACAGAGAGAAGGGGACCCCTGAAGTGAATCCTTTATGGCTCAACAAATAGTTACGAGCTAGACGAGCCTCACTCCCGCTGGGAGTCAGATAAGAAAGGGAACGGAATCTTTTACCTGATAATCAATAGTGTCCTCAAGTCCGACGAAGCCACCTATCCCTGTGCCTGCTGGGATCTTGCAGTGGCACAGAGTCCAAAGGGATCTGGAAGAAAAGCTCTCTTACTAACCCTCAACCCCTCTCATACCCGGACAACCGCAACAGGCTCTTTGATTCTTTTCATCAGAGGTTCGTAGTTGTTGAAACGGGAAGGACCCTTTGGACAAATTTAGTCCAATGTCCATACTTCAGATGAGGAAGGTGGGGCCCAGAGATGGCAAGTGATTTTTCCAAAGCTAGTCAACCACAGAGATAAGGTACCTACACCTGCATTTCAGATTCTCCATCCAGTGTCTTTCTCTGCCTCTCTTGTGGTTAGGGTTGAACTTTTTTTTTTTTTTTTTTTTTAGCACAGTTGCATTTCTCTAAAAGGAAGCTGTGACCATGTTGGTTTGTCTTCATAAGTGATGTCCCCAGAACCCAACCAGGTCTGATTTGTAAGCAAGTTATGTGATTGTCACAGCGTTTAGAAGGGGGATGGACTCCCAGCTCCATCTGCTTCCTTGTTTTCCCATTTCCCTTACTGCCATTCTTTCTTTGTAGTTTCTATCTGTTCTGAAGTCCTCAGTAATGGGAATAGTTTTCCTGGCATACACATCAAACGTGGAGATCCTTTTCTTCATGATACCTTTGTAAAGTCTTTGCCACTTACCAAAGGACCTGCCCAACCAAGCCCTAAACTTCCTGCTCTACAGTCTGAGACCTGGGACCAGTCCTAACTGGGTGGTTCTGCAGCTGGTTCCAAGGTAGGTAGCCCTGACCTGCACTTGCTTTTGCTCGAGTGACTCAGGGCTTTTTCATGTCCAAGCTCTTAGCAGCCATAGCTTGAAAATAACAAGAACAATAGTAATAACAGCAAAATGCATCCCATTACAATACAGCTAAACACCTCTCTTCTTGCATGTCTAAATAGTAGCCAGAAGAAAAATGATTGATTCCAATCCCATTCCTTCACCACCATCTGTACAAGTTGCATCATTCCCACCCACCCCCAAATTTTCCTTTCTCAGGAAAGGTCTATGTGTCATTTAACACCATGCATGTCAAAAACCAATGGTGCTTTCTTGACCTTCCACATCTTTGACTTTCTCTGGTATTGAGAAAAAAGAAATGAGGAAACCTAACTGTTCTTTAGGTGTTTCCTGTGATATGAGATCTGAAAGATGAGATAGGAGGCCCTGGGAACTGTGGATTCATCTGGTAGAAAGTAAACCACAAACCAAACCAGACCCCCTGGTTCACTGGCTGAGAACAGAACTGGCTGCTAAGACAGAGCTCTCAACCCAGACTCTTAGATCTGAAGCAGAGAACTCCCACTCCTGTCTCTCACTTAATGCAATTGTAGAAGCTCTTCATTTTCCAGCTGACATGGGCCGGGTAATCAGCAAGCCCAGGAGAGAAATTACCGCTTAATCTAAACCAGAGTTACAATTCTGAACTGCAAGACCCAAATGTTCCCACAGACACGGTAACCTCCTAGTGTTATTCAAGGACAAGTGGAAAGAAGCTACTGTCTGGTGTGCGGATTAAACATCCAATGTTTTATACTTGACCGTTTGAGATACAGATCCTCTATATATTATGTAGACCTGAAATAGACCTGGAAACTATGTCCCTGCCACACACATCCTCCCAACCCACACACCCAAGAAGCAGAAGTAGTTGAAAGAACAGCGTTTTGGGATCTGGTGAACTTGAATTCAGCTCAAGGCTCAGTTTGAATTCCCTAACTCTGTTCCCAATTTGTATTTTAATAGCAAAAACCATTTTACAGGTGAAGCAGAATAAGGATGAAATGTATGGTTGGTGCCAAATGCATAGCAGACCCCCATGAATGTTCTTCCCTTTCACTAGCCGAGAACACAGTCATGGCTTGTGACCTTGGAGCAGGGACAAAGAAGTGGGAAAGTAGAACGTTAATTTCCCAAGAAAGAGTTTTCCACATGCAATTGCCTTTCATACACACCTGCTCAGATAAGACAAGTATTTATTTGCAAAGAAAGAAAGAAAGAAAGAAAGAAAGAGAAAGAAAAAGAAAGAAAGAAAGAAAGAAAGAAAGAAAGAAAGAAAGAAAGAAAGAAAGAAAGAAAAGAAAGAAAGAAAGAAAGAAAGAAAGAAAGAAAGAAAGAAAGAAAGAAAGAAAGAAAGAAAGAAAGAAAGAAAAAGAAAGAGTTGCTTGACTTGTTTGCCTACGGGTGCTATGTAAATTAAAAAGCATCTGACATGTACTTAGCGGCATGTTAAGCACCCAAAGAGCAAAAGAAGCTCTAACAGACTAGAAGATCCTCAAGTTCAGAATGAAGACAGAGATTAAATTGCTAGAGGGAAGAACCTGCTTGAAATTAAAATGACCTGGCCGCTCCCGAACACTGCCCCGAGTTCTATAAACAAGTAAACTTGGTCCTTCCCAATGATCCATTGTATTATATAGACACATACCAGACATCATTTAAGCAGTGGCTAAAATCAACAGTATGTCAGGCTGTGGAAGCTAGTGGCTCGCAGAGAGCATGTGATTTTACGTCTTGTACATGTCAGACAGTATGTTCATTTTGCTTTAAGACATGCCTGGCCATCTCCTCAGAAGAACTTACTCATGGACTAGATTTAATTAACACCATCAAAATTTCTAGAAGATGAACCAATTTGAAAAAAAATGCATAAGTTATTATTTTGTTTCAAGATGGAAACCGAATCCTTAAATAAAACACGAGACTCATACTTTTTTTTAAATGGTTTACCAAGTTTGTTTGAAGATTGTTGACTATGAAGTCATTGTTTCTCTTGAGAAAGTGATGCAAAACTTCAAGTAATTCATTTGAAACACGTACTTTACTTCACTTGACCTGCTTGTTATTCATATATTTGTATAATCATTCCTCACCCTGCGTGAAGTAGAATTTAAGTTGCCTCACTTGGTCCCCTCAGAACACGGTGAGTGAAATGTGATTACAGGACAGCCTCCAAGAGGCTTCTTTTCAACATGTCAGAGAACTGGACGGGGTTCTTAAGTTTTGGTTTAAATAAGGAACCTATTATTTCAAAGAGACAGAATTCTACAAATTTCTTATTTTATCCTAGGAAAAATAAGGTCTTAGCTTCTCATTTGCCATTGTCTTTTTAAAAAATGTGGTGCCAATGCTAATCGTGGCTTAATGGGAAAAGAAGAACTTTGTTCACATTTCTCAGTGCTCTTGGGTTGGCACATTTGCATTTTCAGTTACTGAAGAGTTTCCTCCTTTCAGAAATACATTCCCGAAACACCAATGGAGCACGTTGGTGCTTGTGAGAACAGAAGGTCCCTTCCTTTGACACAATCTCTGAGCAGTTTCAGCACAGCTGGACACCTGGAAATTAAAATAGTCTTAATTCTTAGAATACTTTTCCTGGTAACTTAGAAAAGCAATTGGTTGACCAGTTGGTGCTAATCTCTTCTTTTCCTGTTTTTGTCATTTCCATTTTCCATCAGTGCTTTTCAGTGATTACTTCTCTGTGGAAAACAGACATTTTAGTCCATTTTTCTGAAGAAAATTAAATAATCAGATGCCATGAAACCTATATTTAAGGACTTCCAAAAGAACCCAGAAGATCAAACTGCCAGTTACAAAGTTTTTAAACTGCTAGTCACGGCCTGAAACTTCAGAGAAGGCTAAGATTTTTGTAGGAGCCCTAACCAGTGTGATACCTCAGGCTGGATCAAGATTTTTGGAGAAGGGACCAAGCTCATAGTAATTCCTCCTGGTAAGTAACTTTTTTCTATTTTAACTTAGTAACAAAAACCAGATAGATACTTCATAGAAAAAAAAACAATTTATCTGACTGAATGAAGACATTCTTGTCTTCAGCATATGAACAGCATTTTTGGTGCTACTGTTAGACCCTATATGGAAACAAAACTACCTTGTAAATGATTAATTCGCTTTCCTATTTGTAAGCAGATTGAAATTCTACTTTTAGAAATTCTACTTTTAATCCGAAAAGAATAGACTAGAAATTAAAGCATTTTGAAGACCATGTTTGTAAACCATTGGTATAAGTTACTGGTTCAAAGTACTCTTCTTGCCGATGGTCTATTAAGTGAGAAACTCTTTTCTTAATTTTTTCTTCTCTGTAGTTTGAGATAAAACACTGTGCTTCGTTCTCCCAATAACCTGAAAAACCAGTATTATTGGTTTTCATGTCAACCCTAACAGCGGCGCAAATTAAAATTGTATAGTAAAAAAATGTAGAATATCAATAAATCCCACTTCTTATTACTCTACTTTCTTGGACGTAGGTTGAGCTCAGTGGAAATTTATGCTCTCACATCTCTTACTACATTGCCTGGATATGGACCAGTTTAATGGACTTTATGAGCTCAGTGAGCCACCTCAGCTCCAAAGTCCATGAAAAGGGTCTGCATAATTTCACATCCTCATTTGCTCATTCTCTCAGCAAACACTTATTGAAGACAATTTCTGTGCTGGGTGCTGAAGGTAAAAGGGTGAACAAGACACAGATAGAACAACTCCCTTCACTCAAAGAGTTTCTAGTCTAGGAGAAAAGCATTCTAGGTTCTGGTTTCATTGGGTTCCATCTTTGTTTAATGTTAAGCAAGGCCAATTTTTAAATATTTATACAAATACGGAAAACTATGGGCACAATTTGAAAGCAGGCACAGAGGGAGATTTCTGTAAAGGCTTTTCAGATAGTGGGTTAACGGATGGCAGGAGAATCAAAGTGTTTGGTTCTGGCACACGGCTCGTTGTTACAGGTAAATGTTCTTTGAATTCTGTAATAAGGGAGGGGTGGGTGGCACGGAACGCAGGCACCGCAGGCTGCAGTGCTGGTGCTGGCTCAGAATTCTTGGATCTGGTCCCTGCCTGGTCGTGAATCACGGAAGGGTCGCCGGAGAAGTCCGTGTCTCCGTAGAGGTTCTTGGAGTCTGTTCTCTGCCTGACTTAGTACGGAGGACGTTAGCAAGAGTTAACTAGTTAGACCAAGTGTGAGTCCCCTCAGTGGTGGATATATTAAATTCATTTGTGTTGGAAAATTTCAAAGACTCTTAGAAGTTTTTTAATTTGATTCCAAAAATAACCAATGGGAAAATTGGACAAATACTGCTCAAGTTGTCAGAGAATGATTAATATTGAGTATCAAGATATTTAACTCTACAACCATATTCAGTAATGTCGTAAGGTGGATTTGTCTTTTTCCTAAATTCAATCCAATAAATTTGTTCACTCCTCATTTCCCTGAAAGATGAAATTTTGCCTGGGCAAGGGGGAACGTCTCTCAAGAATGTTCCTACCCTATGAGATCTGTGGAAATGAAAGTTTTAAAATTTTTTCACAAAGTTGATAAAGCATTAAAAAAAGAAAGAATTATATATTTCTTATTTCTTTAGTGGTTGTGATCGTATGAACAAATGAATCTGTGTATTGAAAAGCAATGTTCCATTCTCCTTTTTTTCAAGTGACTATGCTCAGTGTAAATTATAGCAATTGAATTAGATAAAGGTGACTCAGATAAAACTGAAAAATGATTTTTAGGAGCGTGCGGCGCAGGGAAAAATATGGACTTTGATCCTGGGTCTATCACTTTCTGTATGATCACCCTTAGCAAATAAGTTTTGATTCACTGGTTATTGCTTCATCAAAATTATAAAAATAATACATGCCCATTATGGGAAAAAATTGGAAAATACAAAAATAAAGAAAAAAATTTAATGTTTATATTGGCACTTATCACTGTTAACAGTTTGCTGTATTTCCATTCATTCCATCTGTGCCACAACCATCTCAAGTAGATGTTGTGAGGATTAAATAAAATTTAAAATGGAAATTACCTACCACAAATGTTGGGACATGGTCGGTGATAAGAAGGTAAATTTCTTTCCCAGAACGCAAATTCTTACTCATTTATTCATTGGAATTCTTTGTGAAATCAGGAGTACAGTAAAATATATTTATTGCCATCTTAGGTTATTTTAGGACAAATAATCAGCATGCAAAAATTCTCTGTTTCTGTGATGAATTGTTACCTGCTTCTAAAAACGGTTAACAAGTAATAAGCATTATCTCAAATACTATTAGCCTGAATATAAGATGATCTCTCATTTTCTAGTTGAAATATCTAGAAGTAAAAAAAACGATTTTATTATTATTATTATTTTGCAACTTGAATATTTAAACTTATAGGGGTATAGATAAAAGTCAAATATCCAATTGTAATATTTAGTTTCTTATTTGGATTACACCCACAAAGTTTAAAATTATGTCAGTTCAAATGTCAGGTAAGAAATATTGCTTCTTTTCCCACATATTTCATTAAAAATTTTATTGGGACCCTAAAATTGCATTTAAAACAACTACCTTTAGAGCAACTTTCTAAGTCATCTCCGGGTCTGTTTCGTGATCCCCATGTGATGATGCTACTGGATATTTTATTTAAAGAAACAACTATCCACTTATAAAATAAAAGAAAGCATTTATAAAATTTATTCTTCTATTCTATACACGTGCAAGGTAAGACGAACTGCAGCGACTTCAATCCCAACTACTATTTACCAAGTAGTTATCGCGCTCCCAAACCAGCTTTAATTAAGTTCATTTCAGGTTAGTATCTTGTCCAGGTAGTATTTTTTTTTTTAATCAGAGCAGAGTTATTAGAAAAGCATCTTTTAATAGGAGAGGTTGCACAAGAACTGAAATATAAGCAGCCCCTTGTTTTGCGGGGGACAATTTTCAGAAAGAAAGCTGCACTTTATGCCCTGGCATTTTCAGTCGGTTCGAATTCCGCATATTTTACATCCGTGTCACAGAACTAGGACTGGCAAACATAGTCTCCCATTAAGTCACACTGGAGTTAGATTTTACTAAATTATCAACCCCCCGGGCAGAAAAAGAAGCAACCTATAATGTACAATTGATTCGTCATTTATTTAAACTCTTTGTTTCCAACATCTCTTTGAGAAGACCTGAGAGGGGAAACACTCCCACAGGCAGAGCGTGAAATGAGAATAGAAGATCAGAGGCATGAAGGGAAGCAGAAGAAACAAGACCTGTGATGGTCTAGCAAGAAGCACTGGGTAGAAGTTTATGCTCAAAGGAAGGAGAGTCAGGTGTCAGTACTACCTCAGTGAAAAGAAGTCAATTAAAAAAAAGAAAAAAGAAAGTAGGGGAAATGTAGTGGAATGCATACCCTTTATTACGGATAAAATGAAGCACACTGAATTTTCAGTATGTTTTTCTCACCATAAAATTAGAAAAAGACTTCACTGCACGAGTCTTTAAGGAGGAAAGTGAAATATAAAGAGCGGACATTGACTTTGACATCCGTTTTATAAAATGGAAGAAATGATTTTTAAACAAACCCAATGCGTCAGTGCTCTGGGCACCATAACACTGAATGTCATTCACAGATGGTGGACCTCGGCAGACAGGGTCAGGCAGGTAGGGGGTTCATGATGCAACGTGATACCGGGAGGATCTGAGGGCCAGGCATCCTGCCATTTCTCTGGTCATTCTGTCTTGAAGGTCCACTGCCAGGACTTGCAAGCTGAACTCTGTGCATGAGCTGAATAGAAGTCAGTATGAAGCTGAAGTTTATGGTAAAGACTTGGAATGCAAATAGACTGTGCTGTTAATTGGGGAAAAAATTATTTTTTGACCACACACACAGTTCCATATACTAATTGCATATATTAAGCTTTAGCCACTGATTTTCTTAACCCTGGAGATGCAGGGGTTAAGACAAGACAGATTATTGCCTATTGATTGGGGATGTGAAAGGCATGTTTCCTGTGCTGATGGCTTTGAGAATTTCAGACAAATGAGAGCACAGTGGAATGCAAACCAGGGAATCAGTTTTCATGCTTAATTGTCGCAGATCCAATTGCAAACCCCAAATACCGAATTCCAAGCACTAAGGGTGTGGTTTGGTGTCATAAGATTAAAATGTCAAGTTGGAACACAGAATCATCACACATTGCTAATAATAATGGTAATAATTATTATTAAATCTCTCATTTCCATAGCATTTTAAATTAAATTGCTTTGGAATCTTGTTTCATTTTGGTCTCACTTCAGCACTGGTAGGGATGTTGAATTAATATACATTAACATCATTGTTTTCAAATAAATGAAGACTTTAATTTACTTGCTTTGCTCAGTAACAGAATTTGTTAGGAGCAAAATGAACCAGGAACAGAAAGCTGGTCATTTGAATCATGGGCGGGCATAGTTGCACTAGGATGTGAAGAAATTAGAGAAGTTATTAGTCTAATGTTTTTGATATGGGTTAAGTCACCATGGAGTTATTAAATAAAAGTTTTCAGCAATGGAACAAAACTCATAGTCACAGGTAGGTATCAGAAGAACGCAGTTTATTTTCTTTTCAAGGTTTTAGAGGGAAGGAAGAAACAAATCTGAATAATAGTTAATGTTTAGAAAAACAGGACTGTGATGGTGTTTAGATGATTATAATAATAAGATATGAAAAAAACTTAAGTTAATACAGAAAATGGTCAAGATGTAAAGTCAATGAAACATAGAAAGTTTATAAATTTAAAATTCGTATTTAAATATAAATAAATGTCTGTAATTATTTGACTAAAAACGTGACAAGAAAAAAACATATAGATCAAGATTAACAAAAATATTTCTCCAACTGTATGTGTACTTTGCCTTATTATTATAATCAATAAAATATTATTTGAACTAGAAGTGAGATGTATAAAATTAAAATAAGCACATTATGACCTAATTATATGTGCAGCATGAATAAAAACTCAGTATTTTTGGCTTGCTGATTTAGTATAAAAATCAGGAACTTTGCTACACAGGCAGAAATTATCAAGAATATTTTTCATTTCTTCTCAAAGGAGAAATTCAGTTCTTCTCTTCTTAAGGAATTGTCCGTTAAATTATTAAACTAAATCCAAACTAGACAAAAGACAGTATCAGTAAAGCACTAGAGTTTTAACTGAAAATCTAATTGGAAAGGATCCTAATATTTACAGTTTCAATCATTAGATTAACAATAAATCTATAATCAAGCAACACACCAGCATTCAAGTGACATCCTTTGTAAACTGTTTTTTTTTTCTTATATATTTTGATGTTATGTCTGCAAGAGAACCCAGGAATCATATCTTTTAATATTATACTAATTTTATACACTTTCTTCAGCCGGTGAAAACAGAGAAATAGTTGAGCTGGAAAACAGTTCAGCAGCCCAGGACGGTAGATTCAAATTTGAGGAGAGACACTGAGGGTCAAAATACGGTGTTTTAAGTCATGTTTCAACTTCAAATGAAATTCCAAAATAAAATGTGTTTTTGATGAACATTTGCTAAAGTGAAACAAAATTCTGTAAGTGCATTATCTGGGAAGGTAAATGATCATTTCTGAAAATAATATATTTTAATAGAAATTTCGGAAATGTTGTTTTACTTCTAAATTCAAGGCACTATAAATAATTTGGAGGTGCAGCATTAAAACCACTCTACCTATAAATCTACAGTGGTTCAGACGGGACATTGAGAATTTGTATAAAATTAGAAGCCAGCAAGGAGAACCTCTTCACTTCAGAGCAAGGTTTGGGATCCACATTTGAAGCTAAAAGTTCAGCTTGACCAATTGTCAAGTACAGATGGACGTAGATTCCCATGAATACAAGTGACTGTATATTGTTTTAAAAATGATAACCCTTTTTTGACATTTATTTATATAGGAATCAGGATAAATACGGTGCATTCCAGAATCAGTTAAATGATGAGTCAGGATCCACAGAGTTGCAGAACATGAGAATGTGTTATTTGGCCAAAGAGACCGTAAGTTACAAAACATGGAAAGGAAAGGGAACTAGTTTACAAGTGACTAAAGGCTCTTACCTGTAGAGAGAACATCAGAGTTACCTGGTCTTCTCTCCACTCCCCATCCTCGCCACCCACTTTCATCCACCTTAACACAGGCTCCATTACGACAGAACAAAAGAGATTTAAGAAATCAAATCTGTTCATGAATGTTGCAAGCATTAATACGGGGCAGTTTTAGGTCATATTCCAACTTAGCAGGTGGAGAAAAAACGAAAGCCAAGGTGTACGCCAACCTCTGCTCCTTAAAAGCCGTGACTTTAGACGAGTTGTGTAACCTGTTGGATGTCCCTTCCCATTGCAAATGAGAACAGTAAGTACCTCACCATCTACTGTGGCTGAAAAACCACGGTGTGAACTAATTCAATGGCAGCTCAACTTTCCTTCCTTTGACTGTTTGCTAGGGTGTTCCACAATGTTTATGTTTCTCTCCTAATTCTTTTCGATTCTATTCCATTTGCCCCCACAGACAGAAAGCTTGATGCAGACATGGCCCCCAAGCCCACTATATTTTTCCCTTCGATTGCTGAAATAAACCTCGATAAGGCTGGAACACATCTTTGTCTTCTGGAAAATTTTTTCCCTGATGCTATTAAGGTACATTGGAAAGCAAAGGACAGCAATACAGTTCTGGAATCCCAGCAGGGAAACACCATCATGACGAACGATACATACATGAAATTCAGCTGGCTGACCGTGCCTGAAAAGTCAATGGATACAGAACACATATGTGTGGTCAAACATGAGAATAACAAAGGAGGAATTGATCAAGAGATTCATTTTCCTCCAATTAACCAAGGTACGTGATTATAAATATAAACAGAACCTCCTAGAATTCTTTTTTTTTCCAAAGAAAATACCCCACCTTTTCAATCGAGCATTAATGAAAAACAAATATAAATCGTTCTGAAATGTTTTTACATTGAATGGTGGTTTAAATGTCCTATTTCCCCATAAAATTAAAATTGTATTAGCATTGAAACATAAAAAAGGAAAAAATATTACTGAACTTTTTCAGCTCAGTTTTACCATCCAAAATATAAAGGTCACAATGAATGTATTTTAAGGTTGGTGTATAGATTCAGTGAAACAACATACATCAAAGTACCTATCAATTTAGCACACAATAAATGCACAAAAAAGATTCCACTGTTGATGATCTTACTTGGTCAGGAAATAAGAACAATCATACATCATTCAGGAAGGTTCTACTAAGCAAGCAAAGTCACTCTCACTTCAGTCTTGCTTTACTCAAAGTATAACCCAGCAACAATGAGTTATTAAATGACAAAATGGTCTTCATCTGGGAAAGCCAGGTCATGGTTCAAGAGAGAGGAAAAGAATTTACTTGCTGTGGTTTTATTATGGTCTTAGGTGTTTGAGATTTGTAGTTGATACACCAACTTAAGCTCAAATTTCATAATTAAAGATTGGCTGATGTTAATGTGTGCAGACATACTTCCGTTCTACATATGAGTGTGTTTCTTGCCATCGCTAAGTGCCTCTTATGAACTTTTATTGTGGCCCTAGCATGTGCCAGCCTGGAAGGGATGCAGATGAGCACACTCGGGTGAATTACTGTCCCAAATACAATGAACTACAGTAAAGGGATTATACTCGGTTCCTAATCACTCAGGGTCACTGGTCATTCAGGCCTGATGTCCCGGAGGAGCCCCTTTGAGGCGGATGCTGTGAGTACTGCTCCGCGCGGGCAGAGGGCTGCACGTGCCTTGGCACTGGCAGTGGTGACTTGTAACTCACTAGACCCGGGACTTACAGTCCTAACAGACCAAAGGTCCCAGAGTGCCCATAGGAAGGAATCATTCTGTGCTTTTCCCCGTGGTTAAGAAGCCCCTTTTAAGCAGTAGGAACCAAGCACGTAACAAAATGTGCAGAGACCTTGCTGTGTACCAGTCCAAATTTCTGAAGCAAGTGTTTATCTTCTCAGATCCTTAGTGTGTCCATGATCAAATTACATTTGAGCACTTAACCTTGCCTTTCTCCTGGGGCTGTGATGGAGAGCACATGAAATTGTATCAGCGAAAACACTTGTTTTTTGAAAATGAACACCAGTGTATTTATTCATATATTCATTGTATTTATTTATATCCTTTCCTAAAACTAACCAGAGTAAGGTTACAAAAACAACTGTAATTTTCTTTTTTTTATTGTAAAAGCAAATGATGAGATTATATTTTATAAAATGTTAATGCCAAAAAGTGAGCTTAATACAAAACACAGTACTCTATACCAGCTGAGTAAATATATCAATTCAAATGGGCACAAAGTAAACAGCAACATAAAATAAATTTTTTTACATATATGTACTGTTCATTGTTTCTAAGAACAGTTTAGAGCCTTAGCTTTTTCAATTTACGTAGTTATCAAAGGAATAAAGCCAACCACAAAATAAGAATCAACAGAATGCAATAATCCAATCATAAAGGACAGTCAGATGTGCTTACACATATTCAGAAAATCAATCATCTAAGTTATAAATCATAAGTAGTTCATTTGTGTCCTTTTTTTTTTTATATATCACATGTAAGTGATCTCATATGGTATTTTTCTTTCTCTTTCTGGCTTACTTCATTTGGTATGACAATTTTCAGGTCCATCCATGTTGCTGCAAATAGCATTATTTCATTCTTTTTTATGGCTGAGTAGTATTCCATTGTGTGTATGTATGTATGTATGTATGTGTGTGTGTGTGTGTGTACCCAGTCATCCGTTGAGAACAACCATTATTTTCTATTTCTACAGCTAAGAAACAGAGGGTAAGGAAGCAAATATGTAAAGCATAAGTTTAATATAATCTCAGGCTTAAATGTCCTGTTAGGTTTTGACTTTTTCTAGTGATCAGGGAAAAATAAGGATAAACCAAAATAAATCATTGTGTCTCTGTCTTCCTCCTTCCACAGTCTATTTTTTAGTACAAATAGTTTTCATTGATAATAATGGTAAGGTACTATATATTTCTCCAACCGTATACTTTATTGATACTGATTTAGGTTTTTTTCCTTATCATTTTTCTTTTATAAATTAAATAGGCCCACTGCATATTTAAATAAGAATATCAAATTTATGCCATTTCTAACTATATTTAATTGATTTTACATTTTGATCATTTTCTTCATGAACTAAAACTTTTTCTGAAAAATGTGAGCATGAGGCTGAAACTTAACTGGCTATACATTTTAGAGCCAACAAACATTGGTGTTAGAGAAGATATCAATTAAAATCAGGGATTCAGATTTTAAGATATTTTGTCCTTGTATGAATGTTTGCTTTTATCTTTCATTATAGATAAATACAACTCTCACCACAGGTTTTATGTTGTCAGAGCACTATGAATGTGATTTGGCCTATCTTTTTATCCTGGAGAGAATTACACTCAAATGCTGAGCTCCTGTAATAAAAAATTCATTTATTAAGAATAATTAAGATATCTGGAAAAGAAGAAGTTTTTAATGTTCACAGTGGTGGAATTACGTTGTCTCTGTATAGATTAATTTCTCTGTATTTCTATGGATTATTTTTACAAAGTCCTTTCCATGTGCTCTGTCTCATTTAATTCACCACAATGATCCTCTGAATGCACTCTGCCATCACTGGTATGACTCCTGGTAAACTAATTACCCTCTAATCCTTATTCCTCTTTGGTAGCATGGAGTCCCCCCAAATACAAGTCACTGCAGTGTCACTGGGGAGTTAAAGGAGGTAACACATATGAAGTATTTAAGCTAATGCCTGGCACAGAAATAATTATTCACTAGCTACTATGCTCATTTATATTGTTACCTTTATGTCCACAAACTCCACAACTGCAGAAAACCACGTACACGAGTTGGGGATTTGTGGGATGTGTGTGATTTGGAAAGGTCTGGCTGCTTTATTTTGACTACATGGGAAATTTACCGAAGCCAAACGTCACACCTGAGATTCTATTGTGGATTCTGGGATTGGACAAATTCATTTTGGTAGCAGCTCTTCATCTTGGCAGTGAATGCTGAAGACTGTTTCAGCAGTCACTTTTTCTGACTACTGATCTTTTTCACAAGTATTTTTTGAACACTTACTTTGGGGCAGACACTGTGCTGGGAGCTATGAATACAGAAGGAAAACAAGATGGTCTTGGGTTACACCCTCCAGTTGTGATAAAGGAGAAGAATGTGCCCTTCATGAACTTCAACACTCTCATATACAGAAAGCAATCTATGCATTACATGTACTTACATCAAATCAGACCATCTATTCTCGGATTTGTAGGGCTCTTATTTTTAACATCCCTTCTCTTTTGGCAAATTCTGTCAGTCAGAGTCTATCCACAGACCCACACAGAGACACACACTGCTAAATAATGGATATAAACAATTCACTAATATTTGCTCTTATTTCTTGTAGAGGACACTACAAAGCCTTGCCTGAAAAAAGAAAGTGGTAAGTTTTTTTTGTTTTTCTTTTTATCTCTGCCTTTATGTCATGTGATAGCAGCTTTTAACTCTGGATCAATCTAACTTTTGAACTTCCCTGGCTTCAAGTAGAAAAACCAGAATGCCTGGGTGTTGCAGAATAGACCGAATGATATTTTAAGTCAATCCGTTTTCTCCCTGGAGTCATCTTAACCCAGGAAATGCTGGCCTGGGTATGAGATGTCTGTAAATTAGAAGATGTCGTGATGGACTCTGAATTATTTCAACAGTGGGCTTTGTTCATTAGTGTGGCTTGTCTTTCTAATGCCTGGGGAAATGGGACATCAAGCTGTTTGTAGATTTCTTTGTCTCCGGTCATTGCTAGCGGCTAATACATGAACTGACACACTGAGAGCTCCATATACACAAGGTGTTGTGCTGTGTCTTGCAGGCATACTCTCTTCCGTTCCCATAATACTCCTATGAGCTGGTACAATATTTCCCCCTCACTTTATAGATGAGGACGTGAGCTACTATTAATTAAGTCCCTTGTACCATACCACCCAGCTAGATCTAGGATTTCATCCCCGCCCGTCTGAGTCATGAGTTCACATACTTCGTCTCTGTCCCTCCTCGAAGATACAGACACAGAGCAAGAGTCTCAGGGACAAGGCCCTGAGACAAGATGGACCCGTGGGCGGGAGTGCGACTGTGTGGGCTTCTCAGGATCACAGAGTGGACGTTAACACCAGTTTGTTTTTTTTGTTTTGTTTTGTTTTTTAGTTGCATGTGTATGGGTAAATTGCTTACAGTTTCTGAACAATAGTTTCCTCACCTGCCAATAGGGAACAGTTACACCTCACTCTGTTAGTGAGGAGGTAAGGGCACAGGTGTGGAATGTCTCCCATGGGGACTCCATGCAGCTGGCACAGAACCAGCAGTACGGGGGGCCCTTTCCCCCTGCCGTGGAAGGTTCTAAGTGAATTTAGAAGCATTGGCTCTGGCCCTGCTGATCCTTCCTCCTTCCCGGGATCAGGCAGGCTGGAACTCAGCTAACACATTAGCTGCCCAAGGGAAGCAAGTTCTGAGCACAGCACCTCCTGAGATCTCTCTGCACCCCAAGTGCTAAGGACTCTAGAGTTCTGACTCTATGAAGATGAACCATGGAAAAGGGCAACTTCCACAGGCAGAGACCCGGCCGTGTAGTCCATTGAGTAGCGAGTCTGGCTCGCAAATCATTGCTGTAATTTTTTTTTTCTTGATATCTTATATTTCCTCCAAAACTTCAGAGGAGAGTAAGTGCAGTTATCCCACCATCACCATAGCCACCAGCATGAGAGACATTAAAGTAAAGGCAGGTGAGTGAGGCACCTGCCCCTGAAGCTTCAGAGAGCGCGGATAAACCACTTGCTTCCATTTTTGTACCACGCCCTCTTTACTAAAACCTCCCCCACCCCACTGTGACCACCACCGGATTTCCACGGATTGCACCCTTCGCAGGAATCTCCTTGACGCACAGTGTGAAATGGCTCAGGTGATTCTAACTGTGCCCCCCTCCCCTCACCGTGTCCCGGCCTCTCAAGGCAACGGGTGAAACTAACGGCCCGCTTTCCCCTTAGACACAGTGCGGCTGCAGCGCGAAAGCACGTCCGCCTACTACGCGTACCTCCTCCTGCTGCTCAAGAGCGGGCTCTACTTCTGCGTCGTCGCCTTCCTCCTGCTGCGGAGAACAGCCGTGTGCGGGCACGGGAAGGGCTCGTGACGGAGGGTGCCGGAGGGCCGGCTGTTCCTCACCGTCTGTTGTCTGAAAAAGACGTCTGCTGAGGACCTAGCGGGGCTTCCCTCCTGGGTTTGGGTCATTGCAGATAATTTTTTTTTAACTATTGTGTAACGTTTTTTCAAACTGCTGGGCAAACATATTTTACTCTGTAACAAGGAATTCTGCCATTACTCGGGGTTGGGAGGGGGCGGGCAGAGGGCAGGCCCCCGGGAGCCTTTCCCCCCTCGTCCCCACGGGCTTGTCGCTCCTCCGGCCGCACGAGCCCCCGCCCTGAGCGCCCTCCGCCCGCGCGGCCGCCCCGACCTTCCCCGGCGCACACCCCGCGCCCGCCAGCTTTGCCACTTCAGTTCTGTACTTCGTTCTTCATAATGGGCACAAGAAATTAAAACAGAAATCAAAAGCCCACTTTGGTCTCTGTGCACTTGAATTTCACGAAATCTAGCCAAGGTAAGAAACAGGATGCCGACAGAGCTATCCAGTTCTGCGTTGGTTGTAGCAAAGGTCAACACCACGTGTCTAAGTGTTTTTCTGAGATGGTGGTTATGGTGCTTTCTCTGGGGCACTGACTCCAAGGGGAGTCGCAGCCAAATGCAGGTGCCCGGGTTCCTTCTCTTCCAAAGGTCGCCAGATCAGACTCATTGGTGTGGGACGTTCCCACGGTGACAGGGTGACCCCCCCACCCAGCATGACTTGCAGTGTGTGTGCTCAGATCTGTACGAGTGTTTCACAAGCACTGACTCCTGGTCCTCACATGAACCCCCTGAGAACTGTGCTGACACCAGAGGGGCATCGCGGTGGACGGTGGAGCACCCGGACTCTGACCCCCGGGGGCCTGGGTTTGCACCCTGGGTCTGTATTGGTCTCTGTGAAAAATTAATCAGAAATGTTGTTGGAAAGTAAATTTGCATAGCAGAACTCCCAAAACTGATAGATAATTCCCTTAACATCGCTCATCAATCAAAACATTCTTAAAATTGCATTAAGAAATCTCGTTTCAGCCATCTATCTCCTCATCTCTTACAGGTCACACTGTTGTTTCTTCTGCCCCCTTCTAGTTTTTCTTTATGCAAACACGAATGTACTTACAGATACACATATGTGCAGGTACATATATTCTAATCTCCTCCCTTCGTACACAAAGGTAGCAAACAATATATATTGTACATCCCAGAGCTGTTTCCATGCATTGTATAGAGACACTTAGTTGCATGATATTTCACTGCAGAATGTACAATACTTTATAATATCAATTCTCCTGTGTTATACGGTTGGGTTATTTCTTTTTTGCTGTTATAAAAAAATGCAGAACTAGAATAGTGCTTTATGTCATTTTGTATGTTGGTCATTTTCACAGATATGGCCAGCTTGCCCATGATGGCCATAGCACCAGCCTGCATTTGTACCACAATGTAGGTGAGTGCCAGGAGCCTGCTGTCCATCTATAGGATATTGCTAATCTGACAGGTGAAAACTAGTGTCTCATCCTGCTTTTAATTTGCCTTCCTCTTACTATGAGTGAAGATAAGCATCTCTTCCTAAATTTAAAGTCTATTTGTATTTCTTCTTCTGTGAAATATTTGTTCATGTCCTTTGATCATTTTTTCCTGTGTGGTAATAATACTAACAAGAAAAACGCTCATTTGTATGTGTGTCTGTGTTTCCAGAGAAACAAGACAGGAGACAAAATGTGTGATGCATGACAGGTGGGGGGAAAAGTCACTGTGTATTCTTCCTCTAGTGACTTACTTTAGCGTAAAAACTTTTTTATACTAGAATTAAAACAATGTATCATTTAAAATTGGGAAGCTCTGTTTTCAGCTTTAGTTTCTGCAAAAAAGATTCTTGGGGAAAACAAGGAGAGGTTCCCTTTTTGGAAACAACATAAGCCAACCACGTACAAGAAAGATGAACAGGAATTTAGATTGACTTCTTGATTCTCATGAATTTGATCAGACCTCTTTAGCCCAAATATCTGGACCTTCTCTTAGAGATTTGGAATTATTTCTGCACTGGGGAGGCACAGAAGGCAAAAGGGGAAACTTGCAAATCACTGGGGGTTTTGTGCAGCTGGTTTCCCCCACAGGGCACTGCTAGGCAGCGTCTCCCGTGGTTTCCACCTTCCTAGCAACTCCGTCCCCTACTTGCCCTGGGCCGCCCTGACCTGGGAGGTGCGGGGAGGGGAGAGGCAGTGGTGGTGGAGGTGACAGCACGAGTGGCAGGAGGCGCTGCTGTGGCTCATGTTGCTTCATTTCCTCAGGCTTCTTTTGTTCATGTGCTCTGTTAAATGCGGTTGATTCGTGGAAAACGATCAAGGTCAAACTGGCCCCCACTATTTAGGGCTGTGCATGGGGTGGCTGGGGTGTCTTAAGAAAATAACAACAGTTAAACCACAACCAACTCTGCTCACTTTCAAAGGGCCACAGCTAATGGGAAGGAAATTTCCCTGCACACACACGGAGTTGCTGTGAAACACACTCTCAGGCTGCGGGGCGGGGTTCCCACTATCTGTCCCTCCAGTTGGCTCCTATGTGAGGTGGGAGCCTCGTGCCCGGATGTTCAGATGCAGCACCTTCCATCCACGCTCAGGACCCTGTTCTGAAGGAAAGAGCAGATAGGACTTCCTGCAGCGCCAGGACGGCCCCTGACCTTCCACCAGCGACCTGCCCTCTCCCGGGAGATGCGGTCACTGGGGCTGCTACTTGTTGGTTTCAGATTTTCAGTGGAGACGGGGTGACACAGGAGCACCTGAACCCAGCAGCACAGCCAGACTGCAGGAGTGACAACAGTGACATGCTTTGTCCCTCACAAGAACAGAGATACGGAGGCCCTGGGCTCACCTTGCAACTGAATGTCCTGTACTGAGTCACATGGGTCCCCCTAAAGGGACAAAATGGCCTCAGAGTCAACCTGAGCAAGGCTTCAGAGAGGACAGTAACTCAGATCACAGTGTGATGGTGAATCAGCAGAGGGCTGCTCTGCAATGTCAGTGTGAGAAACAAATGTCCCCCGCCCCACCCAGCAGGGGACAGAGAGGGGTCCAGGCCCACGGGCTCAGTCTGTCCTGTCCCTAGAGGAACAAAGCTCTCTTGCTGAGATCAACAATTCAGGTTCTCACTGTCTGACTTGAGGGCACATTCAATCATACACTTCATTCCTCTGCTCTGAGAGCCAACATCTGGGGGAGCCTGGGCTTCCTACAAGGACTGGCCGGTCCCACGGGTCCAGCCCAGCATGGCGGGTGGGAGCTTGTCCTCAGGTTAAAGTCACCTACTGACGTCGGGCTGAGGCGCCGTCTCTGGGCTTGGTGTAGATGCGAGTCCACTCCTGAGACAGGACGTTCCCACTGCCATGACACCACTGCATTCTTGTGCTTTTAGTCCCAAGGTCAGACCCTGGGGCTTTTCCTCCCCCCTTTCTTCCTGTCAGAAGTGCTTCCTGGTTAGAGCCCAGCCTCCAGGCAGCCTCCCAGCTGCATTTCTGTCAACTGGGCAAGTCTCAGAACAAGCACGGCTGGAGGTGACGGTGCAAATGGCCAGTTTCCACCCAGACCAGCACCAGTATCAATACACACAACTGAATTTTTTTGGAATGACACAAGAAAAGTGAAAGAAAACTAATAGGCACGCTGCCTTCCTGTGAAGCATTAAGGTGACTATTCATGCTTGAAAATAAAAGCTCACAGTATAATTCAGTTCATTTTTATTCAAAGTAATGCAACACAAAGGGAAATGATGACAAAGATTTCACAGGGTGATTTTAAAGAAGAGTATTCAGGCTTTTTTAGACCATATTTCTAAGAGAAGGATACTATTTCATGATAAATAATACAAAATGTCTGGTGAATTTTATAGATATTCACAATCTCTCTTGCATCCCCTTTTCAAATTCTGACACCTTAGACCTAATACATAAGGAAAGAAGAAAAATAAAATGAAGCATTCTAACCCTTTCGATTTCTTTTTTTAACTTTTTTTTTTATTGATTTTTAATCATTTTACAATGTTGTGTCAAATTCCAGTGTAGAGCACAATTGTTCTGTTATACATGAACATATGTATATTCATTGTCACATTTTTCAATTTCGTTACTTTTAAATGTTTTACTAAGAGCACTTGCGCATGTGTTACAAACCCAGGGGAAATGGAGGATGTTAAAAAAGAAATACAAAAGACATGTGAGACATGAAACAAAAATTGCCATAATGCAAATCAAAATGAAAAGATATTTTGCGTACAAAAGAAGTGTTATTCCAATATACACGACGTCTTTGACTGAGACCACAGCACAAGACTTTCTGCAAGTATTCATTAAAGGATCAGACTCGGTCTCACTGAAGGCAGGATGGACCATGACATTACCTTAACAGCCAGAGGCAGATTAGCAAATGTATGTGGATATGGTACAATGTCTGTGAGGTGTTACAATAAGTAAGTTCTTTATTAGCTGTCCAATAACGTCAGCTGTGGATGTCACTATTTCAACTTTCAATAGGAAGAATCCATGTCCAGCCCTTTTCTAAAGTAGCATTTTTCCCTTTGTTTTTGTAACAGTCTATGCACTGAACATGGGCTGTGTTTTAGACACTTAAAGGACCATATGTGAGGCTACAGAAGAATTTATTTTAAAGTAATTTAGAAAAGGATCTACTATTCATATGCCCAGATTTTTGTCTTACGTCGAACACTGCTGTGGGAGGACGGGGCTGACACGTGCTGGGTACCACGGATGCAGAACAGGACCTCAGCCCCCGGACCCCAGCTGCCTCCGCCGGCCAGTCTGCCCCTGTGCCGGCCGCCCACCTGCTCTGAATCAGTGCACTGCTTTCCCTGCTTTTACATTTTATTTATTATTTTCTATTGAGATGTAATTGACATATGGCATTATGTTAGTTTCAGTTATACAATATAATGATTCCATATTTGTATGTATTATGAAATGGTCACAGTAACTCTAGTTAACATTCATCACTATACATAGTTACAAATGATTTTTTTCTTATAATATGAACTTTTAAGGTCTACTCTCCTTTCGCTTCTGGGATTAGTTAGGTGGAGTTCCTGCTATTAAAATTTCCTTTCTGTTTATTTGCTTGTGCTTCTGAGGGTGAAATGCTTCCTCTGGAGATTCAAAGGGATTTAACAACGGGTCCCCCTGGAGGCACATCTAGCTGTCCTGCTGCGGCTGGACCCCGTCCTTTATCTCAGAAGCTCCGAGACACTCCAGAGCCCTCCTGGTACCAGATGGGGCTGGGCTGCATCCCAGCTCTGCCCCCCACCAGCCCCGCGGCCTTGGCCCAGCTACTCCCCCTCCAGTGTCACAGCCCTCGAGGGCGAGCCAGACAGTAACAGTGGCAGCTTCCCAGGACTGCCGCCCCCCAAGCACTCAAGAGTCAGGGTCGTCACTACACAGAGTCTGACCCTGAGACAGTCCAGCTCAGGCAACAGAAATGAACTGGGTCATCCTTATTTCAAAATTTGAGACTCTAAGTTATTTTCATCCTTCACAAATTGGACCTTTACAGAAAATGCTATGAAATTTTATACTGTAAAATGTGTGATAAATTCATGTAAACAGGACAAATCTGGCTATATACTCATTCATTTTTTTCAAATTTTACTTTGAATCTACTCAAATAAATGCTCCATATTTACCTATTTTGTTATTACAGTTTCATTTTCAAAGACTTACTTAAACAAAAGTAGTTCTCATTGTCCTAAAAGTGGTTTTTCTCTGTCCTGCTTTTCTTCAACTTCCTCTTCAGATCCTAGATGGCGGGGAAGGGGAAGGAGGAAAAATACAGCATTTTGTTAAAGCAACAAAGATTTTTTTTTAATGACATTGTATATGCATAAAATGTTAAATAAGAAATAAATGTTTAATCTTCAAAACTGTAACTGTAAAATAAAGTTTTACTTTATTTCTTGTAGGAGGGAAACCTTTAAAATAGGTCCTGTCATTTGCACGCATCTGTCAGAATGCATTTCATTGCCGTCCTTCAAAATGTTGGTGTAGACCAGGCACTGCTACACATAGCTACTCCTCCCCTGCCTCTTTGAAGACAAACTGTATATATTTTGGATTGTAAATATCTTTGAGATTTGGTACAGATAACGAAATCCACATATTTTGAAAAATGGCTGTATTGTGAGTGGGAGAGTAATGAGAGCGAAGCTGATGGTCACCTGCGTAGGTGTGGCCACTGACCTCTGATGCAACCGTTCTGGGTCGACGTCTGGGTCGACGTGTGCCTTACCTTATCCTTGAATTTGACCCAGTCATTCCACTCTGTACTTATTTCCTTAGGGGATATCCCTGGGGAATAATATTTGTTTTCCATTATGAATATTGTCACTCTAAAAATCAGAAATAAACCTTAATACCTGAAAATAGAAGAAAAGTTATAATTATTATATTTTCATGAAATAGCTTATCTCTGCTTAAAATTGATAAGTTTATAACAATAAGGAAAATGCATATGCTATCAAGTAAAAGCAAATATATAATGAAATAAACTGTATATACTGGAAGATCATATTTGATAAAAATAAAAAACTAGATATATACATATATGTGTGTGTGTGTGCACCCAAATCAGAAGCACTAGAAGAAAATGACCAACTGACACATACATTTCTGGATATTCCAAAATTTCTACAATAACCTTAAACTGACTTTACAATGTTTTTAAAACAGAGTATAAATTATAAACTGCATTGTGGTCACAATTATGTAAATGAAAACACAACAGTGGAAGGAAACAAACTAAACAGCCAACACTGATGTTGCTGTGTAGTTTGAAGGATTGTGATTTTTTCTTTTTGTTCTTTGCACGTTTATGTAACAAGTGTGCATTCCTCTCATCACCAGGGAAGGGAACTAAAGAAAGGAGTGGTGAGGACAGGGAGGGAGCAGGTCAGGATATAACCTACTCACCTACAGAAGCTGCCTGCCCCACTGGTGCTTATCTGCTGTCAGATAACACACTGCAAGAAGGACATTTTTTTTTTTTCTCAAGAAAATGTCTGCCTGGATTATAGCCAAGAACAAATCTGGTACAGGAGAATGCATAGTTAAGAATCTTAAAATTGCGTCCCACATCTCAACCTCATAAATGCCATATAGTTCAGGTTGAGTTTGTGGTAAAACAAACAAAGGTATAGTGGTTGGAAGGCTTCATTTTCCAGCCTATTAAACTGCTGTGTAAATCATAGAGACACTGAGGTGGTTTAACTGCCGTCTCACGAGGGAAGGAGTCTGAGGAAGATGGTCATACCAAGTCTTCCTTTTTCCGGACTCATTTTCCAACCGTCAGGCTAACAGCATTTATGACACAACTGGCTGACATAGCTTAGAATTCTCTGGGAGTCCTAAATAAAACCAAACTTGTAATTAAAACATAATAATGTGTGTGCTTTATGGAACTTAAAAGTGAACGCAAGCAAGGCCTTCAGGAGATGGTCAAGTGAGGCGGTCAACACATCTTCTCCTTAAAAAAACAAATCATCTCCTATAAAACTGGGCAGGAAGAACAACCCTAGCCAGCTCAGCACTGAGGAATGACCAGAGGCTTATATCAATCTGAGAAGTGTTGGTGTTTGATCAACTGCAGAATTCAGGGAATAACATGGCGCTCTTGCCTGGAGCCGCTCCCATTCCTCCCCCAGCTTCCAACACCCAGCTCGATGGGCATGAAGGTTTTTCCAGGGTAGGGCAGGTCTTGAGGACTTGTAGAAAAAGTATGCAGCTGAAGGAGCTCCCTTAGTGAGGGGTGGGGAGGATGTGGGGAAATGGTGAACTGACACACTCTGTGGTGTGTGAGCAGGAAGGGCCAGAGGTTCCCCTGCTTTGAGTTTGCGGTCATGGCTGCAACAAACAGGCTTACTCACCTGAGACCCCAAAGACCCTGAGCTAGCCTGACCAACTCTGACCAAGTGCAGAGGAAATATGAAAGACTCAGCAAAAAAGCACAGGCTGAAGAAAACTCCAAATACCCTGAAATTTGAATGTGCTGCCCATACATACATGTATGCCTTTGGCATAGTTTGAAAGCCTCAATCAAGCCTGTTGAGCACAATCTGTATACATCCACTGGTTACCACTAAGCTATGGAGACACAGGGATGACCCTAGGAAGCTAGACTTACAAATAAAAGAATTAAAAGAAAAAAACTGAGAAGAGACATCAGCAATCACACACCATACAGGACATAATTTCACACATTTTCCCATGCAACTTCCCAAGCAAACAAACAGCAATAATAGCAAACTTTTGGAGAAAATTCAGAACCCAGAATTCCTACAATACATTTTGAACAAAATATTTTTTAATATTTTAATATTATAAGACAATCAAAGATTCATAAAAGTGTGACTATTCTTAGGAAAAAAATAAAACAAAAATCACAATTCAATATAAGCTGTTTCTGACTGTGTCCAGATATTTAACAAAGACCTCAAAGTTAACTATCATAAATATGGTCAAAAGATTAGAGAAAAATTTATTCAAAAAATTTGTTGAACAATAAAGGAAAGTATGACAATAATAAATCAACAAATGGAGATTTTCAAGGAGACAGAAATATAAAATAAACAGAATTTTAAAAAATAAAATCTGAAATCTAAAGTACAGTAAATTTTTACTACAGGATGTTAAGAGAATATTCAAGTAGGCAGAAGACATGACCTTTAAACTTGAAGGTAAAACAATGGAAGTTATCCAGTTTGAATAAAAGGGAGAAAAAGACACACAAAAAATTAAACACAGCCTCATTCCTGATCTCCACCCTGAATTCTTTTCAGGGTGTAACTGGTCAGGGAACTCAACTGCTAATGACTCAATCCTTGCAGAGCAGGAAGGCAAATGACATCCTGCTAGCTGGCAGCGCACCCTCATGGTGCTAAATTGCACCAAGGTATGGGAGGCATGTCATGATCATTTTGTCTAGTGATGCTAGAAGTGCTCATTCCTAGGCCAGGCCAGGACTTCACTGATAGGCCAGTCAGTGTCCCATGACTGGAGCAGACACTATTAACAGTAGCCAAAAGTCTCCAGCTCACCTATCTTACCAGTCTCTTATGGTCCAGGATAAGACTCCCTCTTGTTGCTTCTTCCCGTACCTAGAGTTACACTATTACAATCATTGGATCTCATAGAGAACTATATATTCGCTCAATTCTTTCAATTCGCTCAATTCGCTCAATTCTTTCCTAGTCATCATTATTTTTATCAGAGTTTCAGTCACACATTTGGTAATGCAACAATCATGAAATAGGCAAAACACAAGCAATGTACCTAGTAGCATTAATAGGGTTAACCAAATATTTAAGCCAAGAGCTTCTAGCACCAAGCCAGTTTTTTAAGGGGTCACCAAGTCTGGGGAGTGGATCACTTAAGGAAGAAATCTGATTTTTCATGTGAGTCGTTAAATGCATTATCTTAGAGGATTCACCTGGTGTGGGAAAAAAAGCAGCATTCAGTCTGAATTATGGAGCAGGTGCCTCCTGAGTTGCTGTAAGGATATGGAGGCCCATTTGATGTTGTAACATCACTTTTCTCAGAACAGAGGCCTCAGAATTCAGTAGGATAATAACCTGATTACTATCACAGTATAGCCTGTCGAGTGAATTTTCTTAAGGTTTCAATCTGGCCGATTATATCCTCCAATTCTTCTGAAGGCACAAAAATGGCTGCCAAAGGGTCATACCAATGAAATTTAGATCTCCTGACCCATCAGGTTCCTACCAATGGTAAATTTGCTGGGGCCACATCTGTGTTGGCACCCAAGTGACCCTGAGTCCAAGGGAATTCTAAGATACATCTTTCTATCCATCCTGGTGAAAGCCAAGGCCATAAACTGGTACTGCAAATCCATTCAGTTCCATTAGGAACGACTCAGAGTATCTTCAGTCCTCTGATCCAGTCTGCCTAGAATTGCTGTCTCTAAGGGAGATGACATATTAGCCTTGTTCGTAAGGCATCCAGCCCAATTTCCTAGTGTTAGTCTGCTGGTTATCCTCAGTATGGTTTAATTGTTCCCAGCATAAAGGGGCTTTTAAACTTAAAGTCCATGATAAGGGCCTTTCCGTTTAGGCTGGAGTGAGTCTTTAAATGTGTCCTCCTTGCACACAGCTCACTGCAGGAGAACTAAGAGTCCAGAAACAAACCCTTCTATTTATGTTCAACTGTTTTTCACAAACATGCCGAGTCAATTCAATGAGAAAAATGTAGTCTTTTCAACAAACATTTCTGTGACAACTGGATATTCAAAGGCAAAAGAGAGTTTATTTCCTCACCTCCAAACACAAAAGTTAGTTCAGAATGGTCAGAAGGGGGTTCAAGAAGTTAGTGAAAGCAACCAAGTGGCACTAAAATACTGTACTTTTTAAGCAGGAAGCACCAAATTAAACGCTAGCAGGACGTATAACAGCATCACATTATGCGTCAAATGCAACATCCCAATGAGGTAGAAATTAATTGCTGAATCACAAACAGCCAAGCATGTAATTAGGGCACAGGCTCTGGAGACTGGCTTACGTGGTTCAAATTCTTAGTGTGCTCTTTCTTAGCTAGGCAACCTCAGGTAAATTACTTAATCTCTCTAGCCTCTGTTTCGCATGTAAAATGGTCACAAAATGAAATAGAGAGACAGACATCTATTTGGAGGTCATGAGCAAATTCTAATGCTCATAAGCCCATGGGTCAGCTCGGCTGTTCGGCTGATCTGGGCCAGATTTAGCTGTTGACCAGCCAGGCCCCAGCCAAGCCATCTGCTGACCAACATGTGATGCGGTCAGGGTAGCCCAGGCTGGAAGGAATCAGCTGTGTTCCAGGCGGTATTTCATCCTCCGTCTGACCAGCTGGGACGTGTTCTCATGACGATTGTGGGCATCTCAGAGAGCCAGCGGAAGTGCATGAGGCCGCTTGAGGTTACGTATGGAGAACAGGGAAAATCTCAACACCCCAACGTGGAAAAGCAATTAAACAGATGCCAATCCTGAAATATCACTGATGTTGGAATAATAGAGAATTTAAAGTAGTTTTTATGCCCATGGAAAAAAAAATAGAAAATATCTAGAAAAGAGAAATATAATGGAAGAATTAGAAAAGGAAACCAGTCTGTAGAGATAGGTGGGTAGAGAGATATAAAGAGACAGAAATAGAGATAAGGAGAGAGATAGTAAGACAGAGGAGAGGCAAAGAGAACTAGAGAAAGGGAAGGAGATAGATCTGGAAAGAAAGACAGAGAGATATAGAGAGGTGGGTGGTCATAGGAAAGAGAGATGTGTGGACTTAGAGATGGACAGACAGAGGGATATAAAGAGTGATGGAGAAAACCATGCGGAGATGGAGACTCAGAAGGCAGAGAGAGAAAGAACCAGGGCAAGAGAGGGAGCTGCAGAGCAGTCGGGAGGGTTGTCTAAATCCACTACACCACTGGGGCTGCACAATGGTAATTTGCTAATTGCAATATTTCTCCTTCATTTATTGATTGTAATATTTCCATAAAGAAGAGCTTTCATTCACAAGCTCTGTGTTATTCTGAGATACAGTTCATACAGAAATGGTAAGGTCAATGTTTGATTCTTTTTTTTTAAATTGAAGTACAGTCAATTACAATGTGTCAGTCTCTGATTTGCAGCACAATGTCCCAGTCATGCATATACATACATATATTCATTTTCATATTTTTCCCATTAAAGTTCATTACAAGATATTGAACATAGTTCCCTGTGCTATACAAAAGAAACTTTCTCTTTTTTAAAATCTATTTTTATATATAGTGGCTGAGATTTGTAAATTTCAAACTCCCAAATTTATCCCCTCCCGCTCCCTTTCCCGGGTAACTGTAAGATTATTCACTATGTCTGGGAGTCTGTTTCTGCTTTGTAGATGAGTTCATAGTGTCCTTTCTTTTTTTTTTCAATTTTGTTTTCACAATACTGAGATAGGGCCTTAGCAACCTCCACACATATATACATGTATTTTTAATATTATCAATGAACTTGTGCGTTTTTATATGTTTTCAATTTTTTTATGTAGGGGCTGTTCTTTTGTTTGCACTATCCTCTCTCTGGCCAGTGAGAGCCTCTGCAAGCTGGTCTCTGTGTCATTTGAGTGACTTCAGTTGTCTCTGACAGCTTCTTTGCTTTCAGCCAAGATAAGATGTCATCAGTTTATCTTTGAACCTCTCCTACCAAATCTTGGATTCAGACATTTATCAGTTGAGAACTGGAACTTTTAATAAGAAATTCTTATTCTAGGAATGCTCATTACTTCGGCATCAGTATTGCTTTCTAGTTTTTTCAGTGGAGAGCTAACAAAGGGAGTATTTTTTTAGAGAAAAATGATTCAAATTATAGATTAGCAGGGTTTTACTAAATTTTTAAAATATTATATTTGCATTTCGCTTACGCTGGACTCAATATCTAACAGTATCAATAGAAATTTATAATATATAAAAACAAACATTATAATTACTATTAATAACACTAAGCCCAAAGGATGCAAATTGAGATTTTTTTCCTTATTTCTCTCTTTTTCTTTCTTTCTCTTGTTCTTCCAATTTTTAAACCACGAGATTTCTGTCCCAGCAAGGATTTTCTGAGACCCCAAGGCACCTGCACTGGCTTCCTGGACAACAACCTGGAACAGTGTGCATTCAGAGCTGCTGCTGCAACAGTATTGTGGTCCCTGAGGCACAGGGACCATCAGCTGGAGTCCTGACCATTCCTCACTCCCCAGCCATCTGTCATAACCTGAGAAAATGAGTCACCTGAGAGGGACAGGCTGAAACAATGACCCAGAGGGGCATTTTCTACGATTTTCTATGAACATTCAAACATAAATCCAAGCACATTTGTAAAAGCAGTGGGGGTAAATCTGTATACACATCACTTAAATTCCACCATGATTTTACTATACTCATCTGACCACCTGGCTCTCCACCTACGAATCCAAGTAAATTAAAGACACAGTCTACTTCCTGACAATCAGGCTGTCGAATAAAACACAGGACGCCCAAGTAAATTTCATTTACTTTTTTTTCCATCATCCAAACAGAACCACAGTGGGAGTAGTCTCTTTTAACTTATTTTTCAACATTTGGTTTGTAAGATTTCTCATATTATTATAATTTATTAATTCACAATTCTATAAAGTACACACACAAAACATGGTTTTTTTTTCCCTTTTGACTATTAAACCACATGGATCTTTGCATTTGGGGGAATTTTGAATAATGTAGCCATGAACATGCTTCTCCTTGTGTCCTGGTGACATGTGCACACATTTCTGTTTTTTCGGATTCATGCCTCCTAGTAGAAGCACTCAGTCACAGCATGTCTGAGCTCCTTTCAAAATGTTTATTGCTTCTTTGTTTGGGGGCAGAAACTGATCATGCCCTTCGTTCCTTTTTCCATTTTGTGTATCTTTCTTTCCTTGATTTCATTCCCTTTAAAATTCAGTTTATTTAAACAAACAAGCAGTTCGAGTGTTTCTCCCATCTCCCACCCCTGACCCTTGGCAACGAGCAATCTATTCTGTGTATCTAGGAGCTTTTTTGGTTGTATTTTAAAATTTAATACAATTTTTAGATTTCACATATAATGGACATCATACTCGATTTGTATTTCTCTGTCTTACTTACTTCACTCAAAATAATGCTCTCCAGGCGCATCCATGATGCTGCAAATGCAAGATTTCCTTCTTTTTTATATCTGAATAGTATTCCATTGCATATATAGACCACAGCTACTTTCTCTAGTCCCCTGTGGATGGACACTTAGGTCGTTTCCATGTTTTGACTGTTGTAAATAATACAGCAATGAACACGGGGGTGCAGATACCTTTTCAAATTAGTGTTTTGTTTTCTTCAGATAAATACTCAGAACTGGGATTGCTGGATCATACAGTAGTTCCATTTTTAATTGATAGAGTTTTCCATCGTAGCTGCACCAATTTACATTCCCTCCAAAAGTGCTTAAATGGTCTCTTTTCTCCACATCTGCACCATCACTTGTTATATTGAGTCTTCTTAGTGATGGCCATTCTGACAGGGGTGAGAGAATATCTCATTGTTGTTTTGATTTCCATTTCCCTGAACCTCAAATAAACATATATATATATATATATTTTTTTTTTTTTTTAACTGTAAGCATGTCTCAAATATCACACAGTACCATGCAGGGTTTTTTTCTCTCCTTTTTTTTTTTTCTGCCCACTAAATCTGGCCACCCTACATGAGGACTGTTTACTTGATGACGAGCAAAAATGCTCTATCAAATTGATTTATAAGCAAACACACACTATTGCCTTTGAGGAGAGTCGAATAAAGATCGACACACCTCATCTTTTTTTCTTAGTTGACATGGCTTCTAAGTCTTTTTTTTTTTTTAAGTACAGTTGATTTACAATGTTGTGTAAGATTCTGGTACACACCATACGGATTCAGTTATACCTATGTATATATTATGTTTCATTATAGATTATTATAAGTTATTGAATATAATTCCCTGTGCTCTACAGTAAGACCTTGTTGTTTATCTATTTTAAATACATATAATCATTTGTACCTGCCGATCCCAAACTGCTAATTTATCCCTCCCCCAACTTTCCAATTTGGTGACCATCGGTTTGTTTTCTTTGTCTCTGGGTCTGTTTGTGTTTTGTAAATAATTTCATTTGAACACAACTGATCTTAAGTTCATGAAATAAAGCAGGTTGGAGGCTTTTAGATTTGCTGTTGGTTGCCTCAAAGTTTCCCTACCGGGATGGTAGTTCAGGGAAAGAATATAAAGAAGTTTCATCACCGGACAAGACCAGGGCAGGAGCATTAACATTGAAACACTGACCTGCAGGGACATTAGCCCAATTCAGGACGGCGCACTCCCCGAGGCCACAGGCAAGCTCATCCAAGGTCTCCCTCCCACCCCAGCTGACCCACCTACTTGCAGCTCTGAGCCCCCAGTGCTCCCCGCTGCCCTTAGGAGAGGGTCTGCTCCCTGCCGGCCTCAGGAGGGCCCTCAAGTACTGGGTGGGAGTGAGGGTCAGGGCTCCTCCAGGAGGGCCCCCCGCAGAACCGCCCCCTCTGCTCTCAGCCTGGAGTCTTTAAGAGAGAGCCCCACTTCCCTCCTGTCACATCTGTTCCGAAGCCCAGTCTCACTCACGGCCACAGGCATGTTGAGGGGTCCAGCCCTGCTTCTCGTTTTCCTGGCTCCTGGTAAGTATTTTGCCTGGATGCTCATGGGATTTTTCGTTATTTTTTGGCAAAGGTCATACTAAGAAATTAGTGTTTCATCTTCTGCATCTTTTTTTGTTGTTTTTGATTTTTCCCTTGCAGTCACTCAGGTGTCTTCCAACATGGAAGGGGACAAGACGTCAGTCACAATGAAGATAGGATCGTCTTTTGAAATGACTTGTGATCTTAATACACAAAGTGTCAACTATATCCACTGGTATAAATTCGGGGACAGGACAGCTCCACGACGCCTATTCTACTATGATGTCTACTACAAAATGACTTCGTACGACTCAGGAATCGATCGAAAGAAATCCCGTGCTTATGAAGGAGCAGAGAAGAAAAATAAACTGCTCATCTCCAATCTGGAAGACAGCGATTCTGGCACGTACCGCTGTGCCATCTGGGAGCAGCACGGTAGTTCAGACTTGCTTCGTGCTGCACTGGAAATTGTGCTGTGGCTGCCAAGAGCAGCCCTGGTGCACAGCACACAGCAGCCCCTGCCCCACTTCCCGTCCCAACCTCCCAGTCCTCTGAGCAAACGAAGTCCTGAGCTCAGGGCCCATCCCCCAGCCCTTAGATGCCACAGCCACCTGTGCCCTCCCCCCAACAGCCATACTTTTTCCTAAAAACCAGCCTCCATCTTCAGGTCTTGGGCAAGCAGCTGGCAGCGGGGAGCATCTTCTCATCTCTCCTAGAAGCTGATGGAGTCCATAAAATTTTCTCTTTAGACAGACAGGTCACCTAGGGTTTACGTAGAAGGAGAGACATTTAGGAGAGCAAAATGGAAAAGTTATTACTGAATCATTTGTCCGATCATTTTCCAGAGGAGGTGGCTGAGAATACAGCACCTTCATTATTCAGGAGTGTGAAGAATGAGAAGAGTTGAAAAGAAAAATGAAGAAATCCTGAACCTCCAGCTGGTATCCGATTTATCTTTTGGACAAGCTGGTATTTTCATCATGTAACCAAGCAGGGCATGGTTGCCAGAGTGAAAGCGAAGGCAAGGAGAGTGGTTGTTTTCGGTCTGCCAACCACTGTATTCTACTTACACCTTCTTTTGAAGTTCAGTCCACAGTGAGTGCCGCTGTGTCTTAAATAAGTAAAGCCACACTTCTTCCTGCCCTTTCCCTCTACATTCCCGGGGCCACGTCCCAAACTAGAATGAGTCTTATCAGATTTTTTGTTTCTCAATAAATCAAATTAAAGAGCACTTTGGGTGAATAATCAGACAATGAATAGCATACAGTTCAATTGAAAAGTCATACAGGAAAGGGCTGTGGCTGCCTGACCGGGCTAGGTTTAAGGATGGAAAGTTAATACTGAAGTAGAGACATGCTGGATTTGTATTTCTGTGGTCGCTTGTGTATTGGATCCTTCCAATTTCTACCAGACCAGTGTTTCTCAAACTGTGGTCCGTGGACCACCTGCATCAGAAGCACCTGGCTTTGTCAAGGGCATGTGTTGCTGGCAACCAACACAGTGTATCCAAATCTTAGAATGAAGGCTGAAAAGTGTGTTCTTCCATAAGCTCCGCAGCTGATTTTTCTTCGAATGGTTCTAGGAACTGTGTTGTGCTATCGCTATAAGGTAAAGAGAGGTCGAGAGTTCATTTTGAGAGGCAAAGGGAAGGAATCAATGAGGTGTCCAAATTAGTGGGTATGTTTGTCTGCAAATAAGTGGAACAAGTTGAGGAGGAGGAAGAAGGTTTTTATCAAGTTTCTTTCATGTCCCTCTTCACAAAGGCACCAAGATCCCGCCCCTAACAGAACAAGATGTGCCCTTGCTCCTCCAGGTATAAAACAGGAAATTAACAACTGTTGAGAAATTATGATCAGATTCTGAACTTCCGTAGTTGATGAATTTAATAGAGAAGATCGTGTAGAATATTATGATGCTTTTGTTCTTGAGTTTAAAGATCAATCACACAGATTTGTTTACTTAATAGTAATCAACACATTAGAATATAAGAAATAACATAAAAGAGATTTGATGTGTAGATAAATGATTATAATGCTTTATGAATGGATATTATGTTAAATTCATTCTATGTCCCTGATGTTTTTTAGAACAGCAAATAATAATAAAGTAGTGAAAGAATTCCAAATGTTATGAAATGACTGAGACTATAGAACTGCCTGCCACTTTCAAATGTCAGCTAAAACCCACCCGACCCCTACCCCATCCCTACAGCTTTTGTGATTGATCTTTCCTGTAGTTCCTTGATTTATTTTCTGGTAACTTTTGAATCAGTCTTTAACCGTTTTGATTACATGCTGATCATTATTACTCTACTGTAGTTCTGTTGCCTTTGCTTTTTTAACTGATAAGTTAAAGTTACAGAGTAATTCCCAAAAATCTGCAGTTACATTCTGAAAGTATTTGGGGCAGTAGATTTCTTTACCTCTACTTCTTTTCTTTGCTCAGCCAAAGGAAAACAAAGAATTAATTAATTTTTGTGTACAGAGTTGAATACATAGTCATTCAAGGAGCTCAGTTCCATATGAAAATAAATAAAATGTAATGTTCTGATGAGAATATAATAATAACATTTTTATTGAATATACCTCATGTGATAGGGCACTATATTAAGTATACCATATACTTTATGTTACTTAACAATATGGAGGAATAAGTCTTACTATTATCTCAATTTTATGGATCTCTTTGCATACTAATTTGATAAATGAAGTGAGTTGATAATAAGAAATAAGTCTGGGATCTGAATACAAATCTGTGTGATTACAAAATCCAGATTCCCAGAATGATGAGCAAAACAAAAAAATAAATCTCCAGACTTTTCAAAGGAGACATTTTAGGGGGAAATAGAGAATTTAACCAGTTATTTTATGATCAGGTGTTTTTTACCTGCAACATGAGTTTCCATTCTCCAGAGCCACATGGAATTATTTAAACTGAAGCCTGAATTGTTTATTTAGTGACAAGCTACAGAGAATCCTCTGCAGAGAATTTTATTATACAATGAATTTCTCCTGACTTCTGAGTTCTAGGAATTTTTTTTATGAGAAAAAATAGACATCACAAGTCTATGAGCTAAAGAAAAGCAGCAAGATGGAACACACAAGATTGCTACCCTCCTCCACTCTCAACCTGCTGGAAAGGACAACAGTATTTTCCATAGGTGGATGGAGAAGAAAGTAAAGGACTTCCAGATCAATCACAGTGACCGAGTTGAGAAGTTGTTTACCCTACTTTCTTTGCTGAATTTGAAATTCTCCCGGACATACTCCCAACCTCACTGGGAACAGCCTGAGAGCTCCTCAGAAGTGGAAAACCCTTGGTGATGAGACCCTGAGCATTAGCACCTGGTGGACAGGAGATCATTGTGCCCAAACGTGGAAGGAACAGGTTGATGGAGGAGGCAGCCACCATGTTGAAAACATTAAAAGTGAATCAAGGATTGCTGGAGGCTGTTTGGAGGCATATGTATAGAGTGTTAATTGACTTGCTGTGTCCAGTTCACAAATTTGTGATGGAGATTGTCTCCCAAGTGAACCAATGAGTCTCCTACTTGTTCCCTCGAACACACATCTCTAGGTGCCTTTTTAATAAAAACTTAATTTATATGGTATGAAGTGGAGAGCTACTTTTGTTTTCCCAACAGAAAATCAATAGTCCAAATTTAGTGTTAAAATAATCCGTCATTTTCCTACAATTTAAAAATGTCTTATACTTTTATGCCAATATATACTTGGAGCATTTTTGCAGGGTTTATGTTTCATTGATATTTCAGTATTCTTATATCATTATCATACAATGGCAGTAACTTTGCAATAAGGGTTAAGATCTGCTAGGCCAAATGTCTATTCATTATTATTTTTAAGAAACAATTTTTAATTATCTCATATTAATGCTGCATATTTCAAATTAAAATCAACTTAACTAGCTCACCCCAACCCTTATACTATGAAACAAAAATAAATAAATAAAAAAGTTGGCTTAATTCTGATTAGAATTATAGTTAACTCATATACATGATTTTGGGGAAAATTAGCAACTGTATGATATTGAGTTTTTCCTTCATGAATATGACATGTCTCTCCATTTATTCAGGTTTAATATTTTGCCCTTTAGTAAAATCTTAACACTCTTTTCTTCTTCTCGTTCATGTATTTTCTTATAAACTTAATTAAAAGATTCTATAACTCTTTACTTACTCTTTTGCATTCTATTGCTTAAATCCTTCATGGATCTTGAAATTTAGACATCTCCTAAAGTTCCTGATAATCTGCTCATGGCCCTGGAATAAAGAAAAACAGAGCACTGAGTCACAGAAATGGACTTAGTGGATAGAATTCAATCTCAATAGGTGCAAAGAGTATTTGATAACATGAAATACAAATAATTCAATTCTCAATTTTTAAAAAAGCCTTCTAAACCTTATTTTCATCCAGGTCTCTTGTCCTGTCCCATGGTGTTCGGGGCTGTGAGCTACTGTGAATGGACAGTTGCCCACTGTGACCTCCTCTTACTTTCATTCTCAGGACAGAGGCAATGGTTGCTCATGGGACTCAGGACGGGACAGGAGGGATCAGGGTTTGTCCTTTATGGGTCCCAGCGCATGGATAGTTCATCTGGACTCAGAGGAGCATTCAGCTGCTTCTTCACAATTTCTTTTTCTCCTGATCCAAGGTGAGTGGCTTAAGATTACAGAACAGCCTCCCAGAGACTTCTTCTTTCAACATATCAGAGAACCTGGACTTTGTTTTCAAGTTTTACTTTAAATAAGAAATCTATTATTTCAAAGGAGATGGAATTTGACACATTTCTTTTTTAACTTAGAAAAATATGACAATTCATCACAGAACTTATTTTCTCCTTTCGCATTACTGTGGTAAAGAACCGTGTTGCCCAACGAACAGAGAACTTGATCCCATCTCTCAGTACACTTGTGTTGGCATACTTTGCACTTTCAATTACTGAAGAGCTTCCTCCTTTCAGAAATACATTCCCAAACCGCTAACGGAGCAGCCCTGGTGTTAGTGAGAACAGAGGGGGTTTTCCTTTGATGCAAACTCGGAGCAGTTTCAACGCAGCTGAACACCTGGATATTTCAAAAGAAGTCTTAATTCTTTGAATGCTTTTCCTGGTAATTTAGAAAAGCAGTTGTTTAACCAGTAGCTGACATCACATCTTCTTTTCCTGCTTTTATCTCTTTCATCTTTTATCAGTGTTTTCAATAATTACTCCTCTGAAGAAAACAGGTATTTGAGTCCATTTTGAGGCAAATTTATTGACTATCAGATACCATAAAACCTACGTTCAAGGACTTCCAAAAGAACCCAGAAGATCAAATTGCCAGTACAAAATTTTTTAACTGCTAGTCACTTCGGGAAACTAGGGGAAGGCTGAGGTTTTTGTTGAAACTTTAACCAGTGTGATAGCTCGGGCTGGAGGAAGACATTTGGAAAAGGGACTGAGCTCATAGTAGTTCCCCTTGGTAAGTAACTTTTTTCTTCTATTTTTACCTTAGTAGTGAAAAACTGACAGATAGTTTTCCAAAAAAACAATTTAGGATGCCCCTTATCTGACTGCCACATTCTTGGCCTCAGCATGTGAACAGCAAGTTTGCAGCTTCTGCTCCCTGTATATGGAAACAAAACTACTTTGAAAATGGTCTGTTCTCTTCCCCGCTCAAAAGCAGGTTGAAATTCTTCATTTAGAATGCACACACACACACAGACACACACACATACATGCAATAGAGTCACGCTAGATATTAGAATGTTTCAGCGACCCTGTCTGTTTCATTATTTCGTTTATGTTTCTTACACCATTAACATAGTATTTATTGTGCCGGTATGTTATCGGTTCAAGTTCCTTTTCCTGTAGATGGTCTACTAAGTGAGAAGCACCTTTCTTAATTTTCTCTTCTCTATAGTTGGAGCTAAAACACAGTGTTCCTTTCTCCCAGTAACCTGCAAAACCAATATTAACGGTTTTCATTTCATCCCTAAAAGCAGTGAAAAAAATTCTCATAGTAAATGACTACAGAACATCAGTAAACCCTACTTCTTATTGCTCTAGCTTCTTACAGGTAGGCTGAGCTCAACTGAGTTTATGCTATTGCATCACTTGTTACATTGCCTGGATCTGGTCCAAGTTAATGGAATTTGTGAGCTCAAGGAGCCATTTCCACTCCAAAGTCCATGGAAAGAGTCTGCATGGCTTTACATCCTCATTTGCACTTTCATTCTCTCAGCAAACATTTATTGAGGACAGTTTCTGGAGATAAAAGGGTGAACAAGATGCAGATAGGACAAGTCCCAACACTCAAACAGCTTCTAGTCTGGTGGAAAAGCACTCTAGATTCTGGCTTGATTGGACCCCATGTTCTAGGGTCTGTGGCTGCTGAAAAGTGAGATGTCTTGGATTGATGAGCTTGTTTCCTTTCTTAATTTATGTAACAGTTATTGCTTATAAAGCCCATATCTTTTGTTTGGTGGAAGAATTTGGTGAAACGGCCCCAAACCATTCCACTAAAGAGAATTTTAATATTAGCAAATATGGACTGAGGGCCAGATACCATGATATGCTGTTTCAGCACTGTATCTCATTCCTCAACAGGAATTCTCTTCTTCCCATTTCATAGATAAGGAAACTGAGGTTTAGGGGTGTTCTGTTAGTTGCCTAAAGTCATGTAACAAGTTTAGGATTCAACAGAGACTTGTTATTCCAAAGTGCATGGTGTGGGCCATTATGTGATGTTAGAAATCTTTACATCACGTTTTTATATCCTGAGTACTTACAATTCTGTAGCCTCATCATTTAAATAGATTCTTTAATTGACTACTTAATAAGTAATAGTTCATTTTTTTTTTTTACTACTCATGAGTGAAAACAATGCTTCTGTTTTTAATCATGGCACTGAAATAACCTCTCTTCTCCCTAAAAAGTGTGTATAAGTCATATTGAATATAGACTTATTAAATGCTCAAAATATGATTCTCAGGGTATCTCCACAGAATGACACCATTGGGCTCAATTTTATTTCTGTTTTAGCATTGTATTTACCAGAAATACTGAATCTGGTAGAAGAATTACAGCATTTCTACTAAAATACTTGACAATTGCATAAGCCACAGCTGCTTTCCAATCATGATGGAGGCAGAAAATGGAAAACTAAATAAAATCCTCCGTTGAGCAGGACAGGGTATGAATTTAACGCCCTAGGAACCATAAGGCAATTTTCAAGTCAAAAGGAGCATCCTCTTAGCAATGAATAGCTTAAGAACTCATCATTGTCTGTAACAGCTCATATGGTCTCCTAAATCAGGACTGGGTTATGGAAGGAAGCTACCGTAGAATCATTTGATACACACACCTCAACACATACAAATCACAAAACATCTGCAAAATGTATTGAGTAAGCATTTATTTAATGCTCAAATATATTATTCTTATTATTGTTCGTCTTTGATAGCTAAAGACATTAACTCTAAGTTACACTCTAGGCAAAGAAATGACTTTGTACATGAAAAACCCTTTCCAGAGGAGATTTAAAAGATTCAGGAAAAATGGTGAGAAAAGATGAAATTATCTTCCCAATAGATGTGTGATGAGGCAGGAACAGATATAACCTGAGCTGCCCAGGCAGAGAGGAGTCACTCATCCATTCTTGACCACATTCACATCTCATGTAGTTTTGCTGAGCATCACCTCTGTGTAATGGTAGCAGGGCCAATTTCTGTCTGTGTTTATATAAATATTGAAAAAATAGGGGCAAAAGGATAAAGCAGGCACAATTCTGTGTGATTTCCGAATGTTTTGCATCTATATCACAGAACTAGGATGGGCAAACATTATCTCCCATTTCTCATGTCATAGTGGAGTTAGACCTTATTAAATGATCAATCCCTGTGATGGGCAAGCTATTTGTCATTTATTTAAATGGCTTGTTTCCAAAATTGATTGAGACCTCAAATGGAAAACACATGTATAGGCAGAGCATGAAATAAGAATAGAAGATCAAGGCATTGATGGAAGCAGAAGAAATAAGGCCTGTGATGATCTAGCAGGAAGCACAGGGTAAGATTTTATGCTCAAAGGAAAGAGAGTTCAGTGTCAGTCTATCTCTATTTTTAAAAAAGTGAATAAAAAAATTTAAAAGCTGAAAAAAATGTAGTGGAATACATACTTTCAATAAACTGGTAAAGAAGCACACCAAAATTTCAAATAAGATATATTTTCTCATCATAAAATTAGAAAAGAACTTCATTGCAGGAGTCTTCAGGAGGAAAGTAAAGTAAAAAGGGGGTGTTGCCTTCAACATCTATTTTGTAAAATGGAAGAAGTGGTCTTTAATCAAACCCATTTATATTCCCAGTGCATCAATATTATGGACATTGTAATATTTAATGTCATTCACAGATGGTGATCCTGAAGAGAGGGTCAGGCAGGTAAGGTTTTCGTGATCCACCATGAATATTGGAGGAATCTGAGGACCAGGCATCCTGCCATTTCTCTAGTCATTGTGCCTTCAAGGCCCACTGCCAGGAGTTGCAAGCTTAGCTCTGCATGTGGGTTGGATAGAAGTCAGTTTGAGGCTGAAATTTCTAGTAAAAATTTGAAACAGAAATAGATTATGCTGTTGATTGGTTAAAAAGCCATCTGTTGTGGACAACACAAGTGAAGCAGTTCCATATATTGCCCGCATATTTTAGGCTTTAGCCAATATTCCTTTTGATTTTCTTAACCCTGGAGATGCAGGGGCTAAGACAAGACAGATCATTGCCTTTTAATTAGATGTGTGTAAAAGGCACGTTTCCTGTGATCACCGCTTTGAGAATTCCAGGCAAATGAGAGTGCAATGGAATGCAAACCAGGGAATCAGTCTTCATGTTTAATTGCCACAGATCCAATTGCAACCCCAAAATACTGAGTTCCTATCAGTGAGATCAAGTTTGGTCCCATGAGATTCAATGTCATGTTGGACTACACAGTTATGACAAATTGCAAATAATGATAATAATCATTATTATCTCATTTCTATAGCATTTTTAATCAACTTGCTTTTCAGATCTTGTTTTATTTTGGTCTCCCTTCAGCACTGGTAGTTATGTTGCATTGATTTATACTAACACCTTTGTTTTCAAATAAATAAAGTATTAAAGGATATAATTTACCTGATTTGCTCACCACAGAACTTGTTAGGAGCGAAACAAACCAGGACCGGAAGCCTGGTCTCTTGGATTGTAGGCAGTCTTAGTTTTACTAGGATTTGAAGAATTCAGAGAAGCTAAATTAGTCTAAAGATTTCAATATGTATTGAATCACTTTGAAATCATCATAGAAAGTCTTTGGTAATGGAATATAATTTTCGTCATAGGGAGGTATCAGAAGGACACAATTTTTTCAAGGTAATAGAG
The DNA here is from genome assembly GCF_009834535.1 of Camelus ferus. Taxonomy (NCBI): domain Eukaryota; kingdom Metazoa; phylum Chordata; class Mammalia; order Artiodactyla; family Camelidae; genus Camelus; species Camelus ferus. Next base: position 79,028,846 of record NC_045702.1, on the reverse strand, counting down.
GGAAGGCAAGAAACAAATTGGAAAAATAGTTAAGAATTTAGGAAAAAATGAGAATGTGAATGGGGATTAGACGTAGAACTCTTAGGAAAGATTTTAAAACAAATCCATATTGTAAAGGACAGTACAGACAACATTGTGCAAATATTGTAATAAGATTTGTCTTTGTCTGCATGTGGACTTTTATAAAGGGCTCCTGTATAAGGTATTCAGTCATCATGAAGTGTTTGGCCCAAGGCTGAAGTTTGTTATTACAGGTGTATTTTGTGAGTTGATATTTCATTTTCTGGTGGTGAAAGGGTGTTTTCAATGTGCCCAGGCTTCAGAGTCAGGCTGACTTGGTGCTATGAATCCACCACTTACTGCTTATGTGAATTTTAGTGATTATTCTCTGGCCTCAGTCTCCTAATCCATAAAATGGGATAACAGTGTGTATCCAGCAGGTGGTGTACAGGAATTGAATGAGATAATGTGAATAGTGTGCTTGGCACATTGTCTTGGCACATGAGGGGTGCTGGGTGTATGTATCTACACCCAGTTCAAATGTCAAGGGAGAATTGTATTCAATATAGAGAGTTGTTTTCAGCCAAGAATGTGGACAGAACAGAAATTCTCCAGAGGATGAAGCTACACTTCCTACTCCTCAAATGGAAAGTTGTCTTACTGTCCACTCACACGCAAAACATTGAATTTGAAGATAGTTGTCTCTCTTAAGCTGACTCTTCCCCACTTGGCAAAAAAACCACGAGATTAAAATGTGTTTGTTTGTTTTTTTTTGTATTTCTCGTTATTTTACGTGCTTCAAATCTGAATCCTTGATCTTAATTGATAGCTTCTCTAACACCAATGTTTGTTGGCTCTAAAATGTATAGCCAATAAGTTTTGCTCATATTCTTCAGAAAAAGTTTTAGTTCATAAAGAAAATGATCAAAATGTAAAATCAATTAAATATAGTTAGAAATGTCATAATTTGATATTCTTATTTAGATATGCAATAGGTCTATTTAATTTATAAAAGAAAAAATGATAAGAAAAACAAGTCAATATAAACAAAGTATACAGTTGGAGAAATATACAGTACCTTACCATTATTATCAATAAAAAACTATTTGTACTAAAATAATTGTATAAAATAAAAATGAGTACATTATGGCCTACTTATACTTTCAGCATGATTTTAAACATTTATGTTTGCTTGCTGATTTAGAAGAAAATCAAGAACTTTGCTAAAGAGGCAGAAATTCTCAAGAATTGTTTCCTTTTCTTCTCAAATGAGGAGTATAGTTATTCTTAAGAAATTGCCCATCAAATGATGAAATGAACTCTGAACTCCAATTTGAATTGAGTATTAGTAAAATATTTGTCTTTCATTGGAAATCAAATTGGAAAAGGTTCTTACATTTATAATTCCAATTGTTAGATTAGCAATAAATGCATAGTCAGTAACATTCCAGCATTCAAGTCATTTGCCTTTGTACATGTAAGACGTTTCGGCATCTATTTTGAAGTTGTAAGAAACGCAGGAACTATACTTTTAATATAATCTCTAATTATATATACACTTTATTCAGCAGGTGAAAAAAAGAGAAAATGGTGGAGCTCTGAAGATGCTCAGCAGCCTTACAAGGCAGATTCAAATTATGAGGGAGACACTGAGAGTTAAAATATGATGTATTTTTAGTCATGCTTCAACTTCAAATGGAATTCCAAGATACAATGTGCTCTTTTGGTGAACATTTTCTGAAGTGAGACAAAGTGCCTGATAAGTGCATTACTTGATAATGTTCATGTGAGAGCATTTATGAAGATGCATTTATAATAGAAGTTTTAGAAATATTTCAATATTCAAATATTTATGAATATATAAATATTCAAATATTTATGAATATATAAATAATATTTATATATTATGAAGATGCATTTATAATAGAAGTTTTAGAAATATTTCAATATTCAAATATTTCAATATATTCAAGGCACAATAAATAATTTGGAGGTGCAGCTTTAATATGGCCCTACTCAAAAATCTGGATTGGTGCATATGAGACACTGAGAGTTTGTATAAAATAGGAACCAATGAGGCGAACCCCGTCACTGCAGAACTGGGCGTGGGACCCACATATGAAACTAAAAATTCAACTTGATAGGCTGTCAAGTACAGGTGGACATAGATTCCCATTAATGCAAGTGACTGTATCTTGTTTTTAAAAACTGATAAATTTCCTCCTGACATTTATTAGTAAGGAAAATATGGAAATATGTTGCATCCCAGAATCAGTTAAATAAAGAATGAGTTTCCACAGAGTTGCAGATCATAAGAAGTTTTTATTGGACCAAAGAGAGTGTAAGTTACAAAACTCATGGGATGGGAATGGGAAGTAGTTTAGAAATAGCCAAAGATCCTCACCTGTAGAAAGGTCATCACTGTTACCTGGTCTCCTCCTTTATACCCATCCCCACCACCCACCCATTCAGCCTAAAACAGCCTCCACTATGATAGAACAAAAGAGATTTTTTTTAAACATTTTTTATTGATTTATAGTCATTTTACAATGTTGTGTCAAATTCCAGTGTAGAGCACAATTTTTCAGTTATACATGAACATATATATATTCATTGTCACATAACAAAACAGAAACAGACTCATAGACATAGAATACAAACTTGTGGTCGCCAAAGGGGCAGAAGGTGGGAATAGATAAACAAGATTATACTGTATAGCACAGGGAAATACACACAAGATTTTTTTTTTAAAGTGTGTCCATGAATGTCGGAAGCCATGATATGTGGCAGTTAAAAGTCATAGCCTATCTTAGCATACATGCAAAGAACGGAGGCCAAGGTGCAAATCAGCCAGTGCTACTTAATAGCTGTGACTTTGGGCAAGTTACATAAAGTCTTGAACCTTCTTCCCATTGAAAATAAGAACAATAATTAGCACCTGACAGCTGACTGTGGCCATAAGGTCAACTTGAGCGCTGATTCAATGGCTCCCTCCTTTTACTACACGGTTCCAAACCACACAACCTTTGTGTTTCTGTCATAATTCTCCTTAATTACTATTTTAATTCCGCTCCCCGCAGCTAGCGACCTTGATGCAGACGTTTCCCCCAAGCCCACTATTTTCCTGCCTTCAATTGCTGAAATAAACCTCCATCGGGCTGGAACGTATCTTTGTCTTCTGGAGAACTTCTTCCCTGGTGTTATTAAGGTTTCCTGGAAAGAAAAGAATGACAACAGGATTCTGCAGTCCCAGCAGGGAGACACTGTGAAGACCAGCAATACGTACATGAAGCTGAGCTGGCTGACCGTGCCTGAAAAGTCCATGGATAAAGAACACGTATGTGTTGTCAAACACGAGAAAAATAAAAAAGGAATTGATCAACAGATTCTTTTTCCTTCAATTAATCAAGGTATGTATATAGAAATAGAAGCATTACCTCCCAGAACATTATTTTTTAAAGGGAATAGCCCCACCTTTTCTGTCAAGTGTCGATGAAAAACAAACAAATATAAATCTTTCTTAAGTATTGAGCTGTTTCCCCACAGAATTAAAATAGTGTAGGGTTTGAAACATAAGAAAGAAAAAGGAAAAAAATTACTCAACCTTTCTCACCTCGGTTTCATCTTCCAAAATATTAAGCTCACAGTGATGTATTTTAGGGTTGTTCTATGGTTTAAATGAAACAACATTCATGAAACTTAGCACACAATATACAACTTAGCACACAATAAACACACAAAAAGAGACTCCCCTTTTAATGATCTTAGTTGATCAGGAGATAAGAATAATTATACACCTCTTATGATTGTTCCTCTCCATCAAGCAAAGGCATCTCACTTCAGTCTTGCTTTACTCAAAGTATAACCCAGAAACAATGAGTATTAAATGACAAAATGGTGATCATCTGAGAGAAGCAGACTGCAGTGTCACACAAGGTGGAATAATTTGACTACTGCACTTTTTTTTATGGTCTTAGGTTTTTGAGATTTGTGTTTTATATTTCACTGCAAGGTAAAATTTTGGAATTAAAGGTTGGGTGAGGTTACAGGGTACAGACATACTTCCATTCTACATGATGAATATTTCTTGCCATTGGTAAGTGCCTCTCAGCAAAGTGTAATCACAGCCCTAGCGTGTGCGCCAAGCCTGGAGGGGACGTGTGCATGATACCCTCGGTGAAGAACCGTCCCAGGGAGGACGCACTGCAATAATGAGACTATACCCTTTATATAAGCACTCAGAAGTCCTGAGTCACTTAAAGTCCTGCGTATGGACACAGCTGACCAAACTGCCCGGAGTGCCCGTAAGAAGGAATCAGTTTGTACTTTTCCCTGTGGTTAATTAAAAAGCCCTTTCTAAGCAGCAGGAAGCAAGCGCCTAACAAAAGATGCGAGAATTCGCTGTGTATCACTCCGAATTTCTGATCTAAGTCTTTACTTCTCAGAGCCTTAGTTTGTCCAATAACCAAATTTGGTTTCAACACTTGCCTGCACTTTGTCCTAGGGCTCCACGAAGAGCAGATGAAACAAAGTCAGTGAAAATGCTTGCTTTTGAAACATAACCCAGACGTATTTATTCATATTTTCAGTGTATTTTTTATGTCCTTTCATAAAACTCTTTAAAAGCAAGACTACAAAATAACCCTAAATTTTCCTGTTTCTACAGCTAAGAAAAAGAGGGAAAGCAAATATGTAAAGTGTTAGTTTAATATAATCGTGGGCTTAATTGTCTTTAGATTTTTTTTTAAGAGTAGGTACCAGGGATTGAACCCAGGACCTCATGCTTGTTAAGCGTTACACTCTACTACTGAGCTATACCATTCCCACCAGATTTTAATTTTTCTAGTGATGAGTGAAGAATAAGAATTATAGTAAGTTTCATAGGGATGATTATCATAAAGGAGATGAGTTTGAGTTTATAATGTGTTCTACTTAGCACTAATTTTCTAAAATAAATGTTTCCCATGGGCTATTCACAGCAACAAAGCTAACGTGGGCATTTCTGTTAATGTCATCCTACAGCAAATTTTTTTTAAATTTTTAATTTAAAAAAATTTTTTTAAATTGAAGTACAGTTAGTTACAATGCATCAATTTCTGGTGTACAGCATAATATCCCAGTCATGCATATATATACATATATTCGTTTTCATATTCTTTTTCATTAAAGATTAATATAAGAAATTGAATATAGTTCCCTGTGCTATACAGAAGAAATTTGTTTTTTTTTAATCTGTTTTTTATATAGTGGCTAACATCTGCAAATCTCAAACTCCCAATTTTATCCACTGTCTCTTGGAAGTTTTGTTTCTGTTTACATTTTTATAGAAGCTAGGAAGGTAACATGGAAGGCCAAATCAGTGTTATGATTTTGAAGAGAGAGAAAACTAATCTGGTCCAAGTTTTCCACCAACCCTCATTGAGAAAGAGAACTTGGGATACTTCTGCAGAATTTATTATGAAAATGTATTGTTTTGTTGTTTCTACTTCAAGCCATGCATTTTAAAAAGAGATTTGTTTTTCTTTTAATGAATAAAGTCACTGTAAAGAAAACAAAGAGAATTTTAAGATACATTAAAGTCAATTCTTGAGGATATTTTAACATCTAAGCATGACTGTACTAACATTTTCATTCTTAAGATTTACTCTGAAGCCTTTATACATCAAACCCACTTCTTTTTTTTTTTTTTTAAGAATATACTGAAAAAGAATCTACATACAACGGCCTACCAGAACCATGTTCATATGGGCAAGAACACATCCAGGAGAAAAAGGATAAACCAAAACAAACACTATAACTCCATTTTTCTCCATCCAACAGCCTATTATCTTAAAATTTTTTTTTTTTACTTATATGTATGCCTTTTTTGTTTTTTCTTTATTTGTAGACAAATACAACTCTCACCTCAGGTTTTATGTAATCCGAGAACCATACATATGATTTGGCATATTTTTCTACCCTTGAAAAATTGCACTGAAATGCTGAACTCCTGTAATATAACAGTCATTGTAAAGAATATTTAAGATATCTAGAAGAGAAGATGTTTTTAGTGTCCACAGTGGTGGAATTATGTTGTCTCTCTATAGATTAACTGCTCTGCATTTCTATGACAGTTTTTACAAAGTGCTTTCCATGTGCTCTGTCTCATTTAATCCCCCAGGACGATCCTTTGAACGCTGGCTCTGCCATCACTGGTATGACTCTTAGCAAATTACTTACCCTCTAATTCTTATTTCCTCCTTTGTAACACAAAGTCCTTCAAAATACAGCTCACTCTACTGTCACCAGGGGGTGAAACGAGATATTGTATGTGAAATATTGAAGCCAGAAACAATCACTCAATGGCTAATGTTGTTTTCATTAGTCCCACAAACACCACTGCAGAAAATAATGTACATGAGTTGGGGATACTGGGGACATGAATGATTTGGAAGTGTATGGCTGTTTATTTTTCCTGGATGGGAAATTGCCTGAGCCAGACTCCTTCAAAAAGGAAATGTTATTGTGGATTCTGGGATTGGATGAATTCATTTGGGTAGCCACTCTTCAGCTCAGCAGCATGCGCTGAAGACTGGAGAGCAGCTAATTTTCTGATTAATTGTCTTTTTGACAGTATTTCTCCAACACCTACTTTGTAGCCAGCACTATCATAGGCGCTATAAATACAGAAGGAAAATAAGATGGTCTTGGGTATTACCCGCCAGCTGTGACTAAAAAAAAAAGAACAAAAATGTACCCTTCAGAACTTCGATATCTTCATGTGCAGAAAACAATATATGTATTAGATCTGCTAACTCATATAGAATCAGACCAACTGTTCCTGAAATGCTATAGGGCTCGTGTTTTGAATGACTGTCTCCCTGTCCATAGTCTATATACATATACATGTTACAATACATACGTGTGTTAATACATACACACGCTGTCAAATAATGGGCAGGAATAACTGACTAATGCTTCTTCTCATTTCTTGTAGTTGTCACTTTAGTTACCGCTACTCCAGAGCCGACAAATGATTGTTTGAAAGCTAAAAGCAGTAAGTTATTGTACATGTTTGCCTTCATACTTTGGTCTTTTTTATTCTCCTGATCAATTTACCTTTTGAAATTTACCTGGCTTAAAGTACAAAGAACCAGTTATCTGGAATTGTAGGGCTCATCATCTGCATTCTTTTAATAATTCTCCTCCTGTCTCTCTGTCAGTAGACACACACCAGAAAATTACAGGCATGAGCCGCTGACAATATTTGCTCTCATTTCTTCTAGAGGGCACTGCTGTTGATTCTACAAAAGCTTGTCCAGAAGATGACAGTGGTAAGCTGTTCTTTTACATACTTGCCTTCATTTCATCCTGCAGCCTTTTTCCCTCCTAATCAAGCTAGCTTTTGAGCTTCCTTGGTCCATAGTAGGAGAGACCAATTATTTCTGGAATCGCGGGGCTCCTACATTTAATCAGTATCTCTCCTGTCTCTGTTGGCAGATTTTACAAATATATGTATGTCTATATGTATATATCACATTGTCAAATAATAGTTGTGAACAATTGACTAAGACTTGCTCTCCTTTCTCCTAGAAGCCGCTGTTGTTAATTCTACAAAAGCCTGTCTGAAAGATGAAAACAGTAAGTTTTGTTCATGTTTGCCTTTCTGTGAGGCTCCAGCTCTGTTTTCCTCTGGATAAACTTAACTTTTGACTCATGGTAGAAAAACCAGACTGGATTTGCAGAACAGACTGAGTGAGATTTTTCAGTCAATGTAGCATTTCCTGGGAGTCATCTGAACATGGTAAATGCTGGTTTGGGTATAAGATGACTGTAAATTAGAGGGTGCAGTGATAGGTTCCGAATTATTTCAAGAATGGACTCCATTCTTTAGTGTGGCCTTTGTTTCTAGTGACCGAGGAAACGTGGTATCACTTTGCTTCTAGACTTTTTTTCTCCTTGGTCGTTGCTAGTGGCTAATACGTGAACTGACACAGAAAGCTTTTTGTTCAGAAGTTATTGTGCTCTATCTTGCATGCTCTGTTTAATCCTCATCATACTCCAATGGAGTGGCACAGTATTTTCCCCCTACTTTACAAATGAGGGCAATGACATTAAAATTAATGATGTCCCCTGTACCATGTCACATAGCTAGATCTGGGGATCCAACCAAGCCCATCTGAATCGGTGGTTCATACCCTTACTCAGGTCTCTATTCCTCTTCTAGGCTATAGACACAGAGCAAGAAATCCCAAAGCCAAGGCCCTGAGACAGGATGGACACGTGGGTGGGGGTGCAAGTGCACAGGCCTCTGATATCACAGACTGAACTTTAAATTCCGGTTCTTTTATTAACTAGTGATATGAAAATGAGTAAATCTCATGTATTCTGAGCAATACTGTCCTCACCTGCCAATAGGGAACAGTTACTCCTCACTCAGTTACTGAGGAGGTAAGGGCACAGGCGTGGAGTGTCTCCCGTGGGGACTCCACGCAGCTGGCACAGAACCAGCACTAGCGGGGCGGGGGCGGGGGGGGGGGCTTTCCCCCTGCGTGGAAGGTTCTGAGTGATTTAGAAGCATTGGCTCTGGCCCTGCTCATCCTTCCTCCTTCTCAGGAGGTGCGGGGGTGTCAGTCACAGCAGGTCTCCAGAAGGGAATAACTGTGCCCCCCTCCCCTCACCGTGTCCCGGCCTCTCAAGGCAACGGGTGAAACTAACGGCCCGCTTTCCCCTTAGACACAGTGCGGCTGCAGCGCGAAAGCACGTCCGCCTACTACGCGTACCTCCTCCTGCTGCTCAAGAGCGGGCTCTACTTCTGCGTCGTCGCCTTCCTCCTGCTGCGGAGAACAGCCGTGTGCGGGCACGGGAAGGGCTCGTGACGGAGGGTGCCGGAGGGCCGGCTGTTCCTCACCGTCTGTTGTCTGAAAAAGACGTCTGCTGAGGACCTAGCGGGGCTTCCCTCCTGGGTTTGGGTCATTGCAGATAATGTGTGTGTGTGTTTTTTAATTATTGTAGAACAGTTTTTCAAACCGCTGGGCAAACATATTTTGCTCTGTAACAAGTAATTCTGCCATTACTCGGGGTGGGGGGAGGGGGGGCAGAGGGCAGGCCCCCGGGAGCCTTTCCCCCATCGTCCCCACGGGCTCTTCGGCTTCTCCGGCCACACGAGTCCCCGCCCTGAGCGCCCTCCGCCCGCGCGGCCGCCCCGACCTTCCCCGGCGCACACCCCGCGCCCGCCAGCTTTGCCACTTCAGTTCTGTACTTCGTTCTTCATAATGGGCACAAGAAATTAAAACAGAAATCAAAAGCCCACTTTCGTCTCTGTGTACTTGAATTTCATGAAATCTCACCAAGGTAAGAAACAGGATGCCGACAGAGCTATCCAGTTCTGCGTTGGTTGTAGCAAAGGTCAACACCACGTGTCTAAGTCTTTCTCTGAGATGGTGGTTATGGTGCTTTCTCTGGGGCACTGACTCCAAGGGGAGTCGCAGCCAAATGCAGGTGCCCGGGTTCCTTCTCTTCCAAAGGTTGCCAGATCAGACTCACTGGTGTGGGACATTCCCACTGTGACAGGGTGACCCCCAGCATGACTTGCCGTGTGTGTGTGTGCAGATCTGTATGAGTGTTTCATTCACAAGCACTGACTCCTGGTCCTCACATGAACTCCCCAAGAACTGTGCTAACACCAATATCCTGTGGCTTTCCCTTAACTCACTTTCTATTGGGAAAAACAAGAACAAGCCACAACAAAACAGAACATGCACAGCTTCTTAACTAAAAGTCTTCTCCAATGAGTCAGGGAGAATTTTCTCAAGACCTTGTGGGTGAATCTGTCTTGTCCTTCATGTCAGTATAACTGCTCCCTTGCTTGTCAACACTACGGAAATCCTGCCTTATTCTGTGACTGCCCCTAGATTAGCAACTGTTCCTTGGGAGGTGCTAAGAAATTGAGAGCTTTGGGCAGAGCAGGACTGTGGATGGTGCTCTGACCGTCCTGACACTCAAGCCCCTTCCCCAGCCTCAGTGACCCCAGACCTCTCTGTGGAAGCCTCTGGTGAGTCCAGGTGCATCTCTGATGTAGAAGAAAGTCAGACATCCTTGTGGTCCAGTATTTTCCACCAGCACATGGTGCTTGGCTGCCACGTGGTGTGAGGGGAGGACCACTGGGCCAGAATTTCCACCTCTCACCCCATAGTTGGAGCATCAACTATGGCATTATTTCATTTCTATGGCTGAGTAATATTACATTATATATATAGATATACATCTTCTTTGTTCACTCATTCTTTGATGGACAGTTAGGCTGCTTCCATGTCTTGGCTATTATAAATATGAGGCTATGAACATTGGGGTACACGTATCTTTTTAAATTAGAGTTTTCATCTTTTTCAGATATATGCCTAGGAGTGGGGTCGCTGGATCACATGGCAACTCTATTTTTATTTTTTAAGGAGCCTGCATACTACTCTCCAAAGTAGCTGCACCAATTTACATTCCCAGCAACCATATAGGATGGTACCCATTTCTCCACACCATCTCTAGTATTTATTATAGGTAGATTTTTTGATGATGTCCATTCTGTCCGGTGTGAGATGATACATCACTGCAGTCTTGATATGCATTTCTCTAATGATTAGTGATGTTGAGCATCGCTAATTCATGTGCCATTAGACCATCTTTATGTCTTCTTTGGAGAAATGCCTATTTAGTTCTGTCCATTTTTTGGCTGGGTTGTTAGTTTTAAAGAAAAAGGTTTATGTATTAGAATTAAAACAATGTCTCATTTAAAAAGGGAAGCTTTTCTGTTTGTTTGTTTACAATCTATTTCAGCTTCCATAAAACAGCTTCTTTGGGAAACTAGTAGAACTTCTCTTTTGAAAACAAAATAAGACCATCCAGACACAAGAAAGATGAAATCTAATTTAGAGCTACTCGATTCTCCTGAATTTGATCAGATCACTATACCTGAATACCTAGCCCTCCTATTAGACATTTGGAGCTATTTCTGCATTGGGAAATCAGAGAGGCAAGAGGGGAAACTTGCAAATCACTGGGAGTTTTGTGCAGCTGGTACCCCCCCCCCCCCAGGGCACTGCTAGGCAGCATCTCCCGTGGTTTCCACCTTCTTAGCAACTCCATCCCCTACTCGCCCTGGCCGCCCTGACCTGGGAGGTGAGGGGAGGGGAGAGGCAGAGGTGGTGGAGGTGACAGCATGAGTGGCAGGAGGCGCTGCTGTGGCTCATGTTGCTTCATTTCCTCAGGCTTCTTTTGTTCATGTGCTCTGTTAAATGTGGTTGATTCGTGGAAAATGATCAAAGTCAAACCGGCCCGTATTGTTTGACGCTGTGCACGGGGTGGCTGGGGTATTATAAGAAAATAACAACAGTTAAACCACAACCAACTCGGCTCACTTTCAAAGGGCCACAGCTAATGGGAAGGAAATTTCCCTGCACACACACGAAATTGCCGTGAAACACACTCTCAGGCCGCGGGGCGGGCTTCCCACTATCTGTCCCTCCAGTTGGCTCCTATGTGAGGTGGGAGCCTCGTGCCTGGGACGTTCAGATGCCGCACCTTCTGTCCACGCTCAGGAGCCTGTTCTGAAGCAAAGAGCAGACAGGACTTCCTGCAGCACCAGGACGGCCCCTGACGTTCCACCAACGACCTGCCCTCTCCCGGGAGACGCGGTCACTGGGGCTGCTACTTCTTGGTTTCAGTTCCTCAGTGGAGACGGGGTGACACAGGACCTGCTCCCCTGAACCCAGCAGCACAGACAGACTGCAGGAGTGACAACAGTGACGTGCTTTGTCCCTCACAAGAACAGATATGGAGGCCCTGGGCTCACCTGTGCAACTGAATGTCCTGTACTGAGTCACATGAGACCCCCTAAAGGGACAAAATGGCCTCAGAGTCAGCCTGAGCAAGGCTTCAGAGAGGAAAGTAAGTCGGATCACAGTGTGATGGTAAATCAGCAGAGGGCTGCTCTGCAATGTCAGTGTGAGAAACAAATGTCCCCCGCCCCACCCAGCAGGGGACAGAGAGGGGTCCAGGCCCACGGGCTCAGTCTGTCCTGTCCTAGAGGAACAAAGCTCTCTTGCTGAGATCAACAATTCAGGTTCTCACTGTCTGACTTGAGGGCACATTCAATCATACACTTCATTCCTCTGCTCTGAGAGCCAACATCTGGGGCGGGGGGGGGGCCTTGGGCTTCCTACGAGGACTGGCCGGTCCCACGGGTTCAGCCCAGCATGGCAGCTGGGAGCTCGTCTTCAGGTTAAAGTCACACACTGACGTCGGGCTGAGGCGCCCTCTCTGGGCTTGGTGTAGATGCGAGTCCACTCCTGAGACAGGACGTTCCCACTGTGATGACACCACTGCATTCTTGTGCTTTTAGTCCCAAGGTCAGACCCTGGGGCTTTTCCTCCCCTCTTCCTCCCTGTAAGAAGCTCTTCCTGGTTAGAGCCCAGCCTCCAGGCAGCCTCTGGGCTGCACTTCTGTCATCTGGACCATTCTCAGAACAAGCACGGCTGGAAGTGATTTGATCGGCGCAAATGGCCAGTTTCCACCCAGACCAGCACCAGTACACATAATTAAATTTTTCTCAAATGACACATGAATGATGAAAGAAAAGTAATAGACATACTGCCTTCCCATGAAGCATTCAGATGACTATTCATGTTTGGAAATAATAGCTCACATTATAATTTAGTTCATTTTAATTCAAATTAGCTGAACACAGGAGAAAATGATGCCAATGATTTCATAATAGAGGTTCAGAAAGACAATTCAGTCAGTTTTAGAGCAAACTTCTAAGAGGAAGATACAATTTTTGGTGACTTTTCATATGTATTCACAATCCCTCTGCCCCCCTTTTGTAATTCTAACTCTCTAGGCCAAACACATAATGTAAAACAGGAAAAATAAAACTCATCATTCTGACATGTTGGATTTTGTTACTTGTAAAAATTGTACAAAGAGCACATGTGCATGAGTTAAAACACACACGGGAAACGTAGGGTGTTGAAAAGGAAATACAAAAGAAGTCTGAGACATGACACATAAAATTCCATTCTGCAAATCCAAATAAAAAGATATTTTACTTACTTAAAAATGTGTTATTCCAATATACTAAGAAGTCTTTTGATTAGGAACACAGCACGAGAGTTTCCTGCAACTGTTCATGAACAGATCAGACTCAGTCTCACTGAACACAGGGTGGAGCATAACATTACCTTTCCAGCCTCAGGCAGGCTGCTACATGATTGTGGATATGGTACAATGTCTGTGAGGTATTACAATAAATAAATTCTCTATTAGCCATCCGACAACGTCAGCAGTGGATGCCACCATTTCAACTTTCAAAAGGGAGAATCCATCTCCAGTCCTTTTTTCTCCTCTAGTGACTTTCAAAGAGGGTTTTTCAACTTAGAAAAAGAGAGAGAGAACACAGAAATATTTGAGATGCAGTGTAAAAGGCAAAATGCTGCACTTTGCCTTACGTGTTAACAAACTCTAGGTACTAAAGGTGGGCTGTGTTACATCTGAAAGACCGTTGTTAAGGCCACACAAGAATTTATTTCAAGGTAATTTAGATAAGGATCTACTATTCACATGCCCAGATTTTTGTCTTATGCCGAACACTGCTGTGGAAACGTGGAGTTGACACGTGCTGGGTACCACGGATGCAGCACAGGACCTCTAGCCCCCGGACCCCGGCTGCCGGCTGCCTCCGCTGGCCAGTCTGCCCCTGTGCCGGCCGCCCACCTGCTCTGAATCAGTGCACTGCTTTCCCTGCTTTTACATTTTATTTATTATTTTCTATTGAGATGTAATTGACATATGGCATTATATTAGTTTCAGTTATACCATGTAATGATTTAATATTTGTATGTATTATGAAATGGTCACAGTAAGTCTAGTTAATATCACTATACACAGTTACAAATGATTTTTTCTTATAATGTGAACTTTTAAGGTCTACTCTCCTTTCGCTTCTGGGATTAGTTGGGTGGAGTTCCTGCTATTACAATTTCCTTTCTGTTTATTTGCTTGTGATTCTGAGGGTGAAATGCTTCCTCTGGAGATTCAAAGGGATTTAACAACGGGTCCCCCTGGAGGCACATCCAGCCGTCCTGCTGCGGCTGGACCCCGTCCTTCATCTCAGAAGCTCCGAGACACTCCAGAGCCCTCCTGGTACCAGGTGGGTCTGGGCTGCATCCCGGCTCTGCCCCCCGCCAGCCGCGGCCTTGGCCCAGCTACTCCCCCTCCAATGTCACAGCCCTCAAGGGAGAGCCAGACAGTAACAGTGGCAGCCTCCCAGGACTGCCGCCCCCCAGCGCTCAAGAGTCAGGGTCGTCACTACACTATGTCTGACCCCAAGACGGTCTGGCTCAGGCAACAGAAATGAACTGCGTCATCCTTATTAGGAATTTGGGACTGTGCGCTAATTTCATCCTTTGCAAATTAATACCTTTAAAGAAAATGTTAAGAAATGTTGCATTATAAAATGTGTCTGAGAAATTCATCTAAATAGGACATACGTGGCTATATGCTCACATCCTATTCTTTGAATTTAATCCGAGAAAGGCTCCCTGTTTAACTACTTTGTTGTCATGGTTTCCTTTTCAAAGGCTTACTTAAACAAAAGTAGTTCTCATCATCCTAAAAGTGGTTTTTCTGTGTCCTGTTTTTCTTCAGCTGCTTCTTCAAATCCTAGATGGTGGGGAAGGGGAAGGGAGAAAAGTACTGCGTTCTATTAAAGATGGATTTCTTTCATTAATTTCTATGAAATTGTGATATACATGCATAAAATTTTAAGTGAGAGATACATATGTTGAATCTCCTCAAAGAGATTTAGGTGAACAAAACTATAACTACAAAACAAAGTTTTAATTTATTTCTCATACACAGAAAACCTTGAAAATAGGTTCGATCACTTGCATTCATCTGCCAAAATGGATTTGACTTATGTTCTTCTAAAAATATTCATTAAAACCAGAACTATTATTGACTGATGTTCCTCCTTCCAACTCTTTGCTGACAAGCTTTCATATGTTTTTTAAGTGAAAATATCTTGAGGCTTTAGTACAAATAATTTAAAAATTATTTTGAAAAATATTTTGAAAAATGGCTGTATTCGGTGAGTGAGAGAGCAGTAAGGGCTTCCTAGTGCTGGGACGATGCCAGCCTGTCTCCCTCCTGCAATGTTCCCAGGGACCACTGTTATACCACTGCCGTCAGTGTCTCCTGGACCTTATACGATCCTTGAATTTGATCCAGTCATTCCACTCTGGAATTACTTCCTAGGATAGATCCCTGAGGAAATCGTACTTCTTTTCCACTATGATGTTTGTCCCTTTAAAAATCAGAAGAAAAATCTAACATCTGAGAGTAAAAGAAAAATAATTACTATATTTTCATGGAACATCTTGCATTCACTTAAAAACTGTGTATCAAGCAACATCTTATTTCTCTTTTCGCGGAGACTCGTGGAGCCTTGACCAGAAGCTTCCGAACTCCCTCTTAGGGCTCAGAGGGAAAGCCCTGGCTACTGTGTGACTCTGTCCTGCCCAAGAGTTTCCCTCTATGGTATATGCAAACACGTGTCTATTAGATGAATATAACTTTTCAGTGCCACTTAAGAGCACAGACACATCATGCTAGGAAGAGAAATGTAACAAAGGAAACCAAATGTCACCTGTTGAAATAAATTTCTGGGCACAAGATGGAGGTGCTGCCACCCCGGATACCAGGTCAGCAAATTGAAACTTGCATAAATGTGCACTTGGCCAGAAACACAGTATTTCCCGCCAACCAGTCCCTTAATACCAAGAGTCTGTCGTGATTTCTCTGTTCCAATTAAGATCAGATAGGCAAACTTAGCCAATTAACTAAGCCAAATATTTTTTTCCTTATTCCCTAATGGACCTGGCAGCCTTCTAAGGAAATACCCCACCTCTTAACTAACCCTGCCCCGTTTCCACTGCTGCTTCCAAAGTTCTTCCAAATGTGCTCCTGGCCCACATCCCTGGGGAGCAGTACTCCCTTGCTTGTGAGACTCTGTACTCCCCCAGTCCATGCACTGTTCTCCTTGAAGAGAGGACATCAAACTCTTAACCAGATTGGTTTTTTTAAACCATTTGTCACACCAAAGAGAGTATTTGCCTAGAGGCCTGGGGCAGACTTCATTAAAATCTAAGGCTGGTTATTGCCATCAGCCTTTGACCCTTAATTTGAGCAGCAATTGAATGAAAATTGTTATTCAAACAATTGAGGAACACAGTTTGGAATGCTGACATGAAATAAAATTTACTTGCATAAAACAAGAGATGGTTGTAGATTTTGTCCCCCAAAGAAATATTTCCTTACGGGTGAATACCTAGAGAATAGAGGGAAAAAATTTCAGCTTCTCCCCACCCAAACTGCTTGCCTTCTATTTGGAAACTTTCCACTGTTGTTCTTCTATGTTGATGTCACTTCAATTGTCACTTTCTTTTCCACGTAATATTTTACCACAGCTGGGCTAGACATCAGCAGAGGGTATAAATGATAACCCCAGGCATATTCTTTTAGCTAAAATATTCTATTAGCTCTGTTGGGCCCACACCTCACTAGCTCAGCACATCCCAAAACCCTTCAACTGGGGACACTTGTGCCTTGAATCTCGGTTACAGCTGAGCGTGTCTGACTCTCGGTTTGTCCCACAGAAGAGGAGCTCCGGAACTGGGTCAGTTGGTGCAGGCTCAAGGTCCCATGTCTTCCCTGCCCAAGCTAAGGCCCCTCTCTTCCCCAGGCCCACCGCACCCTCCTCTTGGCCTTCAGTGTATAATTGGCATAACTAATTAGCATAATTATATAGACCCAGGAGGCCCTGGGTATAATTGGCATAACTGAAAAGAACCTGCATTTCAGTTGGAAGTCGAAGCCACCTTATTCCCAAAGCCTTATTTCAGATGAATTCCCCAGCTGATCCTTCCCAGTGCCCTGTCTTTACCATCGCTGAGGATATGATGCTGGAACTGGAGGACCTGGTCCCACTCCATGGCCCTCATTTCCCCCTGGTTCAATTTCAGAGTCTTTGAATACACACACACACACACACACACACACTCCAGATTCTCCAAAACTGTAACATTCCCTATAATTTCTACACTAAGTGAACAGCAGGAATCATCTACCACCAGCTGCCCAGTTTCAAGGTGAGGAAATAATCCCCATCATTTCTTGAGCATCTTCTCTGCATATGGGACCCGGCTGCATGCTGCAGTCACGTAATCCTGTTTACTCTCCACACGACCCCATGACATCCCTTTTTACAGCTGAGGAAAAGGAGATGAGACAACGTGCCCGAGACTCCAGCTATCACGTTATTGAAGGCATTTAAAATCTCCTTTTGCTGGGACCTCTCGGGGAAATGCTCCAATGCTGCTCGGATGGCGGACTCGCCCTCTGAGGAGGGATGGCTTTTCTGGGCTTGACCCTTCCTCCCCAGCAAGCAGCACACGCCCTGCTCCACTGGTATCAAGTGACTAAACCAAGCATGAGATGTGCCCATAGCCAGACCTGGCTCCAAATTCCAGCATCATTCTCCTTGGGCATGCAGCCTTGGAAAAGCAATTTTAAAACCAGCTCCAGCTTTCCCATTTCTAAACTGAGGATAATATTTGTCCCACACGGGTAATTTGCAGGATTTAATAAAACAACGAACGTAGATCAGTTAGCAAGCACCCTGACAGAGTGCAGCTGATGTCTGATCAAGGATTGCTGTGTTGCTCCTGTTAATATTCCATCAACTTCTTTTAGCATTTCTCAGACCTCTCACATTTATCATCCCCGCCTTCCTCCTGTGGTCACACTTCCGTCTCCTCCCTCTTGGCCCCTCCCGCCTTCCCTCCCTCATTTCTCCCTCAGTTGCCTCCCTGCACCTGAGAGCTGCAGAGGCTCCCGCCCAGACCTGGCCTCACCACCGGCCCGGCTGGCCGCCGGAGAGCCTCCTGGCGATTTGAGCCCCAGATCACCATGGGCCCCTCCACCCCGGCGGGATGCAGAGCCCTGCTGGGCTGCCTGGCCCTCCTGTGGGCCCTCCCGGTTCCCAGTAAGTCCTGGCCCTTTCCCTGGGTGGGTGGGGAGCCACCAGGAGGCTGTGGGCTCAGCCCACCCTCATCACTGCCCTCTCCCCCGCAGGCTACCAGGAGGAGGTAAGGCTGGTGCAGCCGGCCCTGGTGATGGCGCACACCAGGGGCTCGACTACCCTGCCCTGCCGGACCTACGGCTCGGTCACCTATGTCCACTGGTACCGCCAACTGGAGGGCCGGGCCCCCGAGAGGCTCCTCTATCTGGCCTTGTCGAAGAGGGATGTGCAGTGGGATTCGGTACTGAGAGGTGATAAAGTCAACGCCCAGGTGAACAATGATGGCAGAAGCTGCTTCTTGTCGCTGATGAAACTGGAGAAGGCTGATGAGGGCACGTACTACTGCGCTGCCTGGGACGCCCACAGCCCCGCGCACCGCCCGGGCCCCTGCACAAAAAGCACTGGGACCCACTGGTCGGTCCAGGCCTGACAAATGCCACGCCTCTGGGTCCCTCGGGTTGCCCTGAGGTCAGACCTCAGAATCCCGGCCCTCTGGGACTCCCCCTCCGCAGGTCCTGTGCACATAAAATCGGATGGGAGCAGGAGCTGACCCAGGCAGGGACCTTTCTTAAGACCATCCAGCTCAGCGTTTCTGGAGCATCTGGCGGACAGTCTGGGCCGCTCATTTCCACCAGCCACTAGCCGCATGTGGCTACTGAGCCCTTGAAATGGAGTTGGTCCAACAGTCCAAGCTGAGGTGCCCTGTGAGGATAAAACACAAACTATATTTTGAAGACAGTGGCAAAAAAAAAAAAAAAAAAAAAAAGAGGTAGACGATCTCATTAATGATTTTCATACTGACTGCATGTTGAAATGATATTATGGAGATCTTGGACAAAGTAAAAATAGTCCTAACAGTAATTTTAACTGTCTTTTTACTTTTTCTAATGCAGAAGTCAAAACATTATAAATTTGTGACTTGAACGGGTGATTTCTATTGGACAGAGCTGTCATAGACAGAAATATAAGAATCCGGCCACCTCCCTTGAATGATGCACAAATAAAACGTTGTGCAAATGATTTCAAGGGTGAAGGACCCTCTGGAGATTTGCCACAAAGTGACTGAAAGCTGAGCCTGGAAGTGAACTCCTGCAGGAGTTCAGCAGGTATTCTGTGAGGATTGTTCCACATGTTGGCACCTTTGAGGTATTTGTGGGGGGAGGGTGAGCTCTGTGTCCTTCTGTTCTGCCATCTTGAAGCCCCTCCCCTGGAAGGGAACTCCTGACTCCAGTCTATAAGTTATCATTTGGCAGGTAGGGTAGGGTTGGGGGTTGGGGTCAGGGGGGTGGCAGTTAGAATCCCAGGAAACACTGGCAGCTTCTCAGTGCCCTCATCCATCGCTCGCCTGCACTCAAACTCATGCTGGTAGGCTACAATCCTCAGGGTGGTGCAGTCAACCCTGGATGAGACATCAGACCCACTGCCTTCCACCTCTCCTTGAATGCCACCACATATGGGATTTGGGGTGGATCTCCAGCCTCTCCAGACCTCTGTTCTCACTTCTGTAAAATGAGGTGGTTGAGCTGCTAAAATTACATGACTTTGATTTTTGCATTAAGGCAAAAATCATACAAATCAGCTAGCGCCATATTCACTGCCTTCTTGTAAAACCAGTCAACTTCTTGCAAAGAAAACCTGTGTCACTGATTCTTCAGCCCCAAATAGGAAACCCCTCTGCTGCTATATGTGGGGGAGAAATAAAAGTTCTTTGAGGTTGAAGCTGAATATTCCTTTTCAACTGAAAATTCAGTTTATATACAGCTTAAAAGCAACAGTCAAATGAGTAATACAAGGAAAGTCTAAATGATCCTGAAGAAGATTGGTCCCGCAGATTCCTTAACTCATTGTGTACCTTCCTGAGCTCTGATTTTGCAGTTAGAGATATGTAATTAAGACATGCTTGGCTTCTGAGAAAGCCCAACAGCCCACCCTCTACTGTACACCTAGTTCAAGGCTAAGAACCCCCACACCCTAGTATGTATGAGAAGAGGTGGGGGTAAAGGGGGCAGAAACTTACTTTAGCTCCGTTTCTGTGTGGTTCCTTTACTTTATCTTCTCCATTCTCCTAATAAAATTCTTTCCTCTTCTTGCATCCATCCCAGTGCCTGACTCCAAGGAGAAGGGAATTCTGTGACCTGGTGACAATGAGGGGTGTGGCCATCAAGAGGAACCAGCTCGTCACTCATGTCCTTACAGAACAGCATTGTCCCCAGTCCCCAAGGGGTTGCAAACCTCGACTCTGCTCTTAACCCTGTTTTCACAGCTCACTGACCCCTGCTTTGGCCTGATGAAAATTTCATTATGCAATTAATTTTTTCTGACTTTTGGGTTCTAGGATTTTTTTTAACATGGAAAAAAGGCAAGACAAAAACTAGTTATTGATGCAAATAAAAACATTAAGTTGGACCACAAAGACATGCCTCTGGATTATTGTCTTTGGTGCTGCCCTGCTCCACTCTCAGCCTGCTGTTAAGTACAGAGATATTATCCACAGGCAGAGGGAAAGGACATAAAGGACTTCCAGTTTAACCATGGTGACTTAGTTAAACACCATACTAGAAGCTGATCTGACTACTTTGTTTGCTGAGTTTGAATGGTGCCTGGGCACACTTTGACCTCATTGCTAACAACCTAAGAGTTGCTAAGAAATGGAATACCCTTTATTATGGGAACCTGAGCATCAGGACCTACGATTGGTAGGAGGTCACTGTGCCCGAGCTTGGAGAAAACAGGTTCACTGGGGAGGTGGCCGCCACATTGAAAAATTCAAAAGTGAATCAAGGATTTTTGGAGGCAACTGTACAAAATTAATTGACTTACTGTGTCCAGTTCAGAAATCTGTGATGGAGCAGGTCCCTTTTCAACTCTGATACCCACTTTCTCTAATACATACAGGCGCTCACATGGGATATACAGCTTACCCTATCTGATATTCTCAGATTCAGTCTCCCCATCTGTAAAGGGGTATAGTAAGTGTTCCTTTCTTGGAGGGCTGCTGGACTGTTCACTGGGTCAATACACGTAAAGAACTCAGACACATAGTAAGGAAGCTTGTCACGTATTAAGAGTTTTATAAAAGTTAGCACTGGCCATTATTGTCTGTGGCCTGGGCCCTGGGTAAAGAAGATGCAGATGAGATGGTCAGGAGTCCTCCGTGATGACTTTTCCTCTCAGGAGCCTCTCAAACCCAGACAACCTG